>NW_004798069.1:35761-69813 GCF_000002075.1 Aplysia californica | reverse complement strand
GAGAGAGAGAGAGAGAGAGAGAGAGAGAGAGAGAGAGAGGGGGGGTGGCATCGATGCCGGATTCCTTTCTATTCTTCTCAACAATATTACCCTCAAGGTCGACGAACCCGAACCAGCTGCAGTCGCATGAGCGACGGACAATACAACCAGGGACAAGCACCCCTTGCCGAAAGCGTGGGGCAGGCAGCTGATCCTTGCCTGGACGGCGAACACTGGGCGGCGTATCCACAGACAGGAGAGCAGCACCCAGAGGGGGTCGAGAAGGCAGGGGTCCCCGAGCAGACGACGAACCGAGAGGGCTTCAACTTTGGTTGGTTTACACTGCCCAAGTCTGAGGGTACATAACAGCCTTTGTGCCTCGCGTGAAACTGTGCTATTGGGCGTGTTGTAGCAAAGAACGCCTATAATGTTGTTGTTGTTGTTGTTGTTGTTGTTGTTGTTGTTGTTGTTGTTGTTGTCGTTGTTGTTGTTGTTGTTGTTCCTGCTTACGTCATTCCGGAATGAGCAAAAAGATTTCAATGTCTACCGGTTGGCCTATATACATTTCATTGGACATTAGACTTAGAAGCAAGATCTACTCCCACATATCTATCAGTAGTAGATTTGGGTTTAGAAAGTAAGAAAGTAACGGAGCAAAGGCGAACGTGAAGGAAGAGACGAAAAACAATTTTATTTACTGGGGGTAGGGGAAATAGGAGATTTTATTTAATGAAGAAAAAAAAAAGAATAATAATATAGACATGTGTACATGTTTTGGATAAACATGGGGATGACATCTTGTAACGTGAATGATGATAGTACATAAGAGCGTAATATGATACGATACCTAAGAAGGCTGAAAAAAAAATTGATGCAGTTGCCCATTTCTTGTAAATAAACCATAGCTTTGATGTTGCCAGACTAACTTTTGAATTTCCTCATGACCCCCTTATAGTTGCCAGACTAACTTTTGAATTTCTTTATGTCCCCCATATAGTTGCTAGACAAGAAGCATTTTGCTTAAAATCATAATTCCCAAAATGACAACACTTGGTTTGGGACATAACTAGACGCCATTTCGAAGAAGTAGCTCTTGGTGATTTTGTAGGAAAAAAGAACACATTCAAACAAAGTGCAGCAAATGACACACACCCATTATTATGTATTCCAATGTCAAGTGTTAGATAGTGACAAGCAGTTCGTGTATTATATAGTAGACTACATGCGATCAAAAGAAATGTACCGCTTTATTTATTACATGTACGTAAAAGATCTAGACTTTTGAGTCTTTACGCTTTTCCTTTCTTCATGAGTAATATTATTAAGTACTCAAAATGTAGACCACGTTATAAAAATAACATTCTTGTTCTTCACTTAGCGTTCGTCGCAGCAACGTCAAAAAATAGAATAATAATAATAATAAATAGCATTTTTACTGCGCATTTCCATTTCCTAAAAGATGCTCAATGCGCATTACAATGAAAAAGACATCACATCTTAAAAATTAATCGACATAAATGTGTACGTAAAACAAAGTACTGTACATATAATATAAATGCATATGTGTAAAATTTTATACCAGAAAAACAGTCTCGCAGTGAGGTTGAAAATGTGTTCACTAAAATATACAATGCAATATAAATTCACGAACAGTCAAAATACAGTTGAAACGTGAGTAACTATAAACATTCATTAAAACATTAATTCTATACAGATAGAAAAACATTTCCACTCTATCTCTCTCTCTCTCTCTCTCTCTCTCTCTCTCTCTCTCTGTCTGTCTCTCTGTCTGTCTCTCTCTCTGTCTCTCTCTCTCTCCCCCTCTCTCTCTCCCTCTCCCTCTATCTCTCTCTCTCTTTCTCTCTCCTTCTCTCGCTATCTCTCTCTTTTCTCTCTCTTTTCTCTCTCTATCTCTCTCTTTTTCTCTCTCTCATTCTCACGCGCTATTTCTTCAGTCTCACAGTCTGCATACACATGCATATATATCACAGTACATCATTATGACAGGTATGCTTTTGTGAATAAAAAATGCTTCAGCTGATTTTTGAAAATGGAAATTGTTGGGGCAGATCTTATTTTATATGGGATTTCGTTCCATACCTGGGGACCAAAGAACGAAAAGGAACGCTCGCCGTATGTTTTGTAGTTTTGTTTTGTAGTTTTAAGAATTAGATTGTCATATTGGTATTTTTTCCCGACCACGGGGCGGATATTTTCTATTCTTTGTCTTTTGATGAAGTTAAGGTCTTTGTTTATCAAAAACCGCAATGACATAATTTGATCATTGTCACCCAAGAAAAATGGTAGGTTTAAACGCAAAATCAGATAAATCTAGTCCCTATGCGCTAATCGCGTTTCTGCTGTTGCCAGGACATTCTTAACAGAAAACTGACGTTGGCTATCAAGAGCAAAAAACACGCGGAGCGTGCCGATGGCTCGATTTCTCAGACTCTATTTTGATTAAACATTTTTTTTTCCTCACCAGTATAACTATTGTTACATGTAATTATTGGTGCACAGGGGGGAGAGATAGCAGGGGCGGGGCAGGCGAAGGGGTCCGTGCGGGATCCAGGACTGCGTCAAGGAGTGGCTCTGGGACAAGACATGATGGTCGTGTACCTACCGAACCAGGGATGCCGCCCATGGACCAGATGTATCAGTATCGCTGTCCGGCCTCCACGGTTGGTAAGTTCTGGGACATAAGAGTTTACACAGTGAGTGGGTGGTTGCCGGGTGCTCCGCTGTGGTTTGTTCCTTCTTTCCTGTCAAACGTCTATCTTCCTTATCTCCCTTCCTTCTTTTTGTGTGTGTTTCGGCACTTATATGACCTTATTGGGTTGCAAGTGCGGTAAAACACTTGCTGAACCTAAACTAAGAGTTTACATGATGTTCGTTGGAATTTTACATACGCTGATATGTGGGTGGTTGGCGGGTGCCCTGGTGTGGTTTGCTCCTTCTTTCCTATCAAACATCTATCGTCCTTATTTCTCCTCTTTTTTGTGTGTGTATGTTTCTCTCTTGTAATACATCTATTTTACGGTACTTATATGACCTTATTGAGTTGCAAGTGCCGTAACACTCTTACTAAAACAAACAATACACTGATACGTACACACCTTCCCCTTTTTCCTCTTTTCACACACACACACACACACACACACACACACACACACACACACACACACACACACACACACACACACACACACACACACACACATAAATGGTGAGGGTTCAAGGACAGTTGCAAATGCCGTAAAAAACTCTACTAAAACTAAAGTAAAAAGGTGGAGGTACCAGGCGTCGTTGTATTTATTATTGTTTTTGTTGTAGTTGTCGTTGTTGTTGTTGTTGATGATGATGATGATGATGATGATGATGATGATGATGATGATGATGATGATGATGATGATGATGATGACGACGATGATGATGGAGAAAAGGTAAAACTGACCGCTATCAAAGTATGTTTTTTTTTCTACTCTACGTTGCATATTTTTCATATTTTGTAGGTCAACAGCAGATGATTCCCGAAGGCCAAAACCCTGAAGGTCAATACCCCGAAGGATCCGAAACCTACCCTCACTCAGCCACAATGGTACCTGCAGACTCAACCCACGGCCACCCTCAACAAAGACCTACGGGCTACGAGAATGCCATTATAGACTGGCCATTGTCTGCAACAGCACAGGAACAAATCAGGTTATATTTGAGTTTTAGAACATTTGCCCATTCGCAGAGCTAGAGTTGTAAGCGTATACATACAATGGTAACAAGGATATAATTTTAAATTGTAAAGACAGCCACTGTTTTTTTTCTTCTCAAACTCTATGCTGGAAACGTTTATAGAGCAGGATGTTATCCCTGTTCTTGGTTCATCCTGGCGTATCCCTGTGCATGTAACCTTTATACATTGAAGCATTTCTCTTGTGTCAAGTAAAAGCGTTGTTAAATTATGAAGGTCATTTGCATGTGTAAAGTAGGCCTTCGTACACCAAACAAGAATAAACAGTAAAAAAACAAACAAAACACAAAAACTAATACCGGTATTAGTATTTATAAAAATTAAAGTACTAAAAACACATTGCGCAGCTTCCATTTTGTGCAATCTTTCCGGAACAGCAACGCATGACAATGGTTTAACACACGTATATTGAGAAAAGGATTATCGTACAAAATCTTGATTTAAAATTCTAAGTCAAGAACTGCAATCTGATAACTAACACAGACAGCTTCAGGATTAACAAAACAAAATACAACAAAACCTGGCGCTCCCGCCGCCTCTGACCACATCCAACCTGATAAAAGTTGGTTATTCATGGTTCATTGCTACTGGTCAAGCAACAACTAAACAAACAACAGCAGCAACCAAAACAACAACAGTCATGTTAACGTTGAGACCCGCACTCGTACAACATCTTTTTCTTTTTCAGAGCAAATCAATTGCGTGCTTCCACTCTGGCCCCGGAGAGACCAGGTTCGACAAGGTTGGTCATAGCAGACCAACTTCCTCTTACCTCTCTCATTTTCTGTTGCTGCAACCAGACCAACTCCCTCTTACCTCTTTCTCATTTTCTGTTGCTGCAATCGTAAATTACTACTACGACGATACTGCACTTTCCTTCTTTCCTTTTTCGTGTTCTGCAATGTCAGTGTCATGAGTGTCTCTTCACGGGGGTCGTCTAGATGGACTAGTTTCATCAGCGGTTGGGGGAATACACCGCTACATAATACATGTATTATTGTTTCATTGCCTTTCTCACCCTGCACCAGGGTATAGGCCACGGACAAACACCCTCCACTTTTCTCTATCCTGGGCTAGCCTCTTGATGTTATTCCATGTCTTCCCACTTTTCCTTTGTCCGCTGTCCTTCATTGTTCCTGCTGGTGCAGAACAAAGATATTACAACCTACAGTATCTTTGTGAAGAAGCTCCTCCGTCTCCCAAGATCGGAAATTAGAAAGCGGGTTTGTCCCTGTTTCTGTAACTTACTGGTTTTTTTTACTGGGTTGGGTAGTTGGCCCTCCGCAAACTGGCACTTTTCGGGCAACCAGGCCTATACACTTTTAGTCGCCTCTTACGACACGCAGTCTCACGGCAGGTGTATTCTTTGCTCCCCCATAGTAAAACTATGCCCCCCCCCCCAACCAGCAGGGGCGAATATTATTGTTTAGGCTGCTTGTATTTCTTCAGATTACATTGATTTGTGAGAAAACCCCATGGGTTATATTATAACGTCAAAGGGAACCTAGCTCTAACAGTATGTAAATTGTTGACGCAATTTAAGTCATCTTGATTAGAGAAGGGTAGCTTCGACCCTGCCTGTCAGTTTGAGGGCCCAACCCAAGTTGAGAGTAGAGGGATACAACATTTTATCAGGCAGACTGAGATACTCTGTTACCCCCCCCAAAAAAAAAAACAACAACTCTCTAGCATTGGCTTAGATTTTTCAGAGAAAAAATCAACAACTGCCAGCGGTAAGTGCATCTATGTTTATTGGAAACTTTTCTAAACGTGGAACAAATAAGACATAGGTGAATCAGAGAGGGAAAGTCGACCTCTTTAACTTCTTTGAACTCTACCCTTCAGAAAAGCCTTCACATTTTGCTCTCCTGGAACAATGGCCTACCAAATGGTCACCATCGAGCCGACTAGCTTGTTTAAACACATTGTATTCAAATTATTGGTCGTAATTAAGCTCGTCCAGAGAATGCTTTACCCCAGCCTTCTACCAGAATTTTGCAAATAGACATGTGACACACTATCACGTTGTATTTATTGTATCCTCCACAATATGAACGAGAATGGTGGGTGGTTAGAGATTGCCACTGGTTATAGCTTACTTAATGGTAGGTCCTATTTCTGTTCTTTTCCTATGTTGTTTCCGTGGGTCTCTATCGGTATTTGTCTGCATCAAACGGCCGTTATTATGTTGACGTGTGCTAAATTTTTTAAGAAGTAAAACCCCCCCCCCCCCCCGGACACACACACACAGGACACACACACAAACACTCACACAATGTCCCCTACAACAGACTAACAAACTACTAAACATTATTAGATCTAGATATATTTTGTCTGACAAGCAGACCACCCTCTAGGCGGAGCGCACCCCCAACACCTGTACCTCCGCTGAGTTGGGGCGGTTATAAGGACTTCTCGGAACGACCGACTTACGCCGGCTGGAGGAACCAGTGGCACCGAACCCACGGACGCCAAGACAGCCAGCCGCCTTTCGGAACCCAGTGCCCTTACCATGACAACCGGAGCATGAACAACAACAACAACAACAACAACAACAACAACAACAACAACAACAATAGCAATAAATACTCCGTGTCGCTCGACTGTGAACAAGAGGCGCACGCACAAACTGATGAAACAATCAGTTTGAGTTCGGCAGCGCAATATTTGAACTCCGGGTATGCTGGGTGGGATGACGTCAACAACAATCGCGTGGGCGGTACGCCAGGAGCTCTTGAACTTGAAGGAAGTGTTCTGTTCCCAGACTGCAGGGGTTTGAGCACTTTTGACTGTCAACGTTATGATGTTCCAAGACAATATAAGCCGGCAATTGTAAGTAAAAGGATAGACTGTCATAGTTCCCTTTGCTCCCTATCCCCTTTCCACGTCAGTCTTATGAGTGCACTCTTTGCTACCGCAAAAACGCGTCTTGTTTGATATCCAACGAAAGAGGTTTTTTGTCCGTTGAATCGCATCAGGCCTGAAAGAGGGGTTTTGGGGGGACAGGGCTGTTAGCACGGTACACACTTACAGGGCCGAGGGGGGGGGGGGGGGTGGCATGGTACCGGTACTGAGTTACAGGGCCAGCGGAAAAGGGGAGGGGTACGGTGTCTGTTAGCATGGTATATGTACTGAGTTACAGTGCCAGCTTGGGGGGGGGGGGGGGGGTTGTATCATACTGAATACTGAGTTCCGGTACGCCTCAGCTTGGTTACCAAGACTATATGGGTCGAGTGCGAACCGTGTTGGAAAACAAAATATGCACTTGAACTTTTAACTTTGACACTGACACTCTCGACCCTTCAACTGCAATCTTAATCTAAGACGGGCGAAATCGAGCTAGCAAAATGCAGGTACACATAACTCTTAAAAAACAACAACAACAACAACAGAATGACAACAATAGCAGGAAATGGCGTCTGTGGCCTAGTGATCAGGCTCGCTGACTCACAATCGTAAGGTCGATGATTCGAATCTCGTCAGGGTCCTGATTTTATGTCCTAGGGAAAGACATTTTACACAAATTTTCCTCACTTCACACAGGTGGGAATGTGCACCCGGCTAGAAACAACAAAAGATCTTGTCAGTTTGTCAGTGTTTGAGCGCTCAAGTCAACTGCTTGCTCTGTGTATTTTTTAAAAAAGAAGCCGAGAATGTTTCTGAGAGTTCTGGGGTCTGCTGTGAACTAATGTAAAGCTCATGCAGCTTGCTGTCCAGCGTGGATTTGCGTTATATAAGTTTATTAGTGCTACTTACTATTACATGTATTATTATTATCATATTATTATTATTATTATTATTATTATTATTATTATTATTATTATTATTAAATACATGAACCCCGTAGAATACCATGCCACACCTTTGCCAATGGAAGAACGCTACTAGAAACTGAATGTTTGGCTATCAAGGATCTGAACAGGTAGTTAACCTTGGAGTTTTAGCTCGGAAACGAAGAAGACAGAATGAAAAGTTTACTGACTAGAAAAAGAAATTAAGACTCGACTCTGGGTACACATGTAATTTATTTGTAATTCTATTTGTATGAGGCCTATGATTTTTAAAAATTGTGGGGTTTTTTTTCTTAAAGGTGATGGACTGGGATGAGTCGGCAGATGACGGGAATCCAGGTGTCAAGGACTCGCATACAAAGAAGACAAAAGCCGCTACATCATATACCATAGCTAACTTCCGGTCAAGAGTCAGAACAGCCGTCTCTTCTTGGAGCTGTTGGCCTGTGTTGTTCCGGAACTTGAAGGAACACAGGTCGGACTTCCGGTTCCGGAGATTTCACAATGAAACAACAAGTTCATACTACCAAGATTAGTTGCCATGTACTTGCAGTGCAATACTCGTAGGTTACCTGTATGAAACAGTTACTGACATGACAGATCAGGATGGCGGGGGAGTGGCGGGGAGGTTTAGTTGTTGATTATCATTGAAGCAGATAATTATTATTCAGGGTGGTTTTAATTTTTAAAAAAAAATGCAACTTCTTTCTGCTTGTGATATGCAGTATATATATATATATATATATATATAAATATAGGCCTATATGTGTGTGTGTGTGTGTGTATTCCAAATCACAGCTGGACTGTTTCAAGGAGTGCTGGCACATTTTTCCCCATTCAATGTGGGTATCCATTGATTTCCAGCTTTAATATTCATGACCGAGCCTTGTTATAAAGTTACACACTTTGCGATGCAACAAAAATAATAAAAAAGTATAATATTTTCTAAGAGCATTGGCATTTTTTACTGTAATTAAATCATCGACTGGTTGTTCTGTCAAATATTACCCTGTTAATGTTATTGTTAATTTCGTGAACTGAAAATGCATGACGTGATTTGATTACACAAATCCTCCATAATTTGCGTATTTCGTCACATAAGGAGAAGAGGCACCCGAGAAAGTTCAGAAAGGCTCACATGTGTGTACAGAAGCATAACAATAGCTACATGTAACATGGTATGTACCGGTATCTTATTCTCTTTCTCACTAAATATCATCACCCAAAGTACAGTGGGTTGCCAACAACATCCAAATTAGCTCATGATTCACGTTACTATTTGTGTGTGTGTGGGTTGTTGTTGTTGGGTTTTTTTGGGGGGGGGGCTGAAGTTCAAAATACCGTAAGTCCTGATCGATTTCCCCATTTCTGCTGTCGTAACTTCTTCTATTATACAGCACCAAATCATGAGTTGGAGGAAAGAATGTTCGATGAGAGGTGGTCGTCTTTAGTTGGCCTACAATCCTAACTTGGATTATCTTCCAGAATTTGAATTCTTTGGCGTCTAGTTAGTACATGATGTAGGTAGGTTACAGGAAGAACAAACAGTCAGTTCATCAATCCAGATCCGGTCCTGGGACTGGCATCAGTGGTGTAGCGGGCGTTTCGCCGTCACACGCAGAAGTCGATACAATAAATAAGTACGTGAGTTTGACACCCACGCGGGGAGGTTTTTCTTTCATTCAAACTGTCCAAAACAATGCTGCATGTTTAGTTTTACGGAAAAGAAAATGAGACTCTGCTACACCTCTTTTGTTTTACAGACATTGCATTGGCTTCCTGTTGAGAAAAGAAATTGTGTACAAGTACAAGTTGGCCACCCTATGTCGTTTGAATGATAATGCGCCGTTCCATTATATTTATCAAATCTGTTGAGACTGTACATCCAACTCGCAGTTTATTAAGGTCATCAGCTGATAAAAAGAAATTTCTTTTACCATCTATGGTAATAATAATACTAATACATAATAATCTAATAATAATAATAATACATGACATATTTATATAGCGCTCAACCAGGTTAAAGTACAATGTATACAGTATACAGGCTCTGAGTCTGAGCGCTTTACAATACAATACAACATTAACATAAAACGTTCTGTTTTTAAATGAATAAGAGGAACATTTGAAGAGATTTTCTTCTGGTCAGAACACAATGTTTTATGTTACTGTTGTATTGTATTGTAAAGCGCTCAGACTCAGAGCCTGTATACTGTATACATTGTACTTTAATCGGAGTTGAGCGCTATATAAATATATCATGTATTATTATTATTAGTATTAAACTAGTATCCCCGTCAATCTGCCGGGACGTTGCATTCATCAACATCCATTTCCTCCCAAGTTGGCCTAGGCAGGCAGGGTCGAAGCAGCCCTCCCCTTAAGTCACCCAAGAAGTGATCTAAACATTATAATTGTGTCGATGCAAGTTCAAAAAATTCATTTACAACAGCTGACGACGCTGATGAAACCCTTTTCTTGATTGTTATTGTTCTATGCCCCCATCTACACAGTTCAGATGAAAGGTTGCTTTGACTCGGTTCTCAAGGCCAACCCATGCTGAGTGGATGGATGGGGCCCTCGTCTCATAGGTTTAGGGTCAAGAGTAGAGGCACCCGTGTTCGCCTTTCATTCAATAAATTAAATAGACTAGATATCCCGGATCCGAAACCTGACACTGACAGCGACAGAAAATTTTCTTCGCTAAAAGTTTCCCCTTTCACCTCTTTTCCTGCTCTTTAACTGTAACTCCTAACCATGTTCCGACTCAGAATAGTGCTTTTGAACAAGACACCGAGATCTCCTCTGAGAATAAATCAAAGCGAAGTTAGAAATACCAGTTTTACTAAATTACTAATGAATAACTGCCAGGTCTTGCACGCCCATACACAGTATTTTTGTGTCTTCACTATAATCACACTGTCAGTGCAGCCATCCACCAACTGGGTTGTACTTGAACGGCCTTATTAAATAAATGCAAAATTGCCCCGTTATACCGCCAGTGAACTGATCGCCATTTACACATGGTGCAACACCCACTACATCAAAATGGCTGCTTGATGATACTATGACAGGCTAATTCTCCAACACACAATTCTGTAAGCAAGGCTGAGCACTTGTCACTGATTTGCTCCATTCTCCTGCCCATCCCATCCTTGTCTTGTAGATTTGAGGCATCATGAGCAAATGTTCAGCTCTTTATTATTTATTACAACTGTTTTATTTGTTGTTTTATAATAATAATAATAATAATTGCATTTATATAGAGCATATCCATCCTCAACAGCATGCTCTATGCGCTTTACAACTATCATTACCCCAGCAGACCCTCTGAGAACACTCAGAAACATTCTCAGCTTCCGAGGAAGCATACAGTGCAAGCTGCGAATCCCACGCGCTCTAACACTATAACTATCAAACTGACAAGATCGTTCACTGTCTATAGCTGGTTACCCATTTCCGCCTGGGTGAAGTGAGGAAAATTTGTGCAAAGTGCAGCAAAGTGCCTTTCCCAAGGACACAACGACGGGTCCCTGGCGGGATTTGAACCCACGACCGTACGGTTGCGAGTCCGAGAGCCTAACCACAAGGCCACATTTTGTTGCTGTTTTACCTTATTTTGAAATAGAAGTAAAATTAAAGTCGTCTGAAGGTGTTTGTCCCAAGGTAGGAGGTACATATAGCTGTCCCTGTAGTTTTATGCACCCCGCATAATTTTGCAAAATTTGATCATTTTTTGCATAATTTCTGATTATTTTCCTTTATCATTCTTTGTTAAAATTAACAGAATCGCATAATTTCACATTTTTGGGCTCAGTTTGCATAATTTCATAATTTTTCTTGCATAAAACGACGGGAACAGATATAGACAACGGGGTTTGACCGTAGTAGGTCTTCATTTACTTGCCTTTGGCTCGACCCTAAATAGTACATGTAGTCTGTAGCGTACACACATGTATTCATGTACTGTACATGAGAAAGTACCAGTACCGCATTTCATTTTCTCTAAAATTTTGAAGTTAGAGTATATTTCTGAAAGAATCTACGTTACTAGGACAAAGAAGGCTGGTAAAAAGCATGTTTTAGTCCAAGTGTCAATGAGGCAATGGCACACTTCCTATCTCCCCAGAAAACCATTCAAACCAGGGTCTGGTGAAATGATAATATTGATAATACATATTATATGCATGTACAGGTTTAATGCCCTTAATACCCTGGATCGATCAATGCTCCTTTCAATTTTGAAACAAATATTTCAAATAATCAAAAATTACATTATCTATGAAGCAGGACATCCGAAGTTAAATTTAACGTCCATCTCCGATACATGTACAAGACTGATTGAACCAAGTAAATATAGGCGGACAGCCTTGATATCTCATCGGGTTCATCAAGAATGCCTCATTAGGGACGCGTACCTCCAGGATTACCCACAGAATGAATGTTGTTCGTCCTTTGCATTTGACGATGACCATGACTTCACAAATTGGTCTGTTGACGGTTACTCTGAGTCCGGAGATGGCTGATTAGTCCTATCCGGGCTCGAAAGTTTCGCCCACATTGTGGGCACGGGTAGTCTGCTGTTGGACTTGTGGAGGCAGGTCTGGACTTGCGCACGTTGCGTTTTTGTTTAGCATCGGCGATTCGCTTGGCCTCTGCTGCTTTGGCTCCCTTCGTTAGCTTGCAGTGTCACGTTGGACGATCTTGGGCCAGCATTTCCCACACAATGAATAGTAATAGAAATAGTATGAAGTATGATTATGTTTTAGTTTTAGTAAGAGTTTTACGGCACTTGCAACACAATAAAGTCATATAAGTGCCGAAGATTAGAGGTGTTACTGTTACAAGTGAGTAACAAACACAAAAAAGGAGGTGGGGAGATAAAGACGACAGATGTTTGATAGGAAAGAAGGAGCAAACCACACCAGAGCACCCGCCAACCACCCACTGAAGTATGATTATGATACGTGATGTGTGAACCATCTGAGCAAACACCACAGCCATGTCGAAAACTAAAGGCAATCAAGTAAGAGAGGTCAGTGTTTGACAAAACGAGATAAAATAAAACAGAGAGAGAGAGAGAGAGAGTGTGTGTAAGTGTTAATAGTTTGCCGCCAGTGGCATGAGACTGGGCCTGGAACGGTGTCTCGTATGATAAAGTACCATAAAGCAGAAACGTGATTAATCTATTCTATGCGTCAATCAATTCCTTTTCATTCTTGTCTTGCAAACAGGTTGATACAAGGTTTATTTAAAAAAGTGTAGCTAGAAAAGGATGAGTCTGTTCATGCTGACAAAAGAACATGCCCTACATGCTAAAGGTAGGATAGTTTGAGTTCAGCGGTAGGCCTTTCTTTTATCGATAATTTCGTTTCAAACCACACGAACTTGAAAAAAAATAAAAAATAACAGATCTACAAATATATAGATTTGAGAAACACTTTATTTACATTCAAAATAATGGTAATTGATGAAACATTGGCAGTTATTATACAAAAATATCTGATCTTTAAAGTCACTTTGTCTGCCTGCAAAGATGCAAGACATACATTTTTAGAATCACCATCCAATCACACCAATCAGTCCGTGATCCAGTAGAAATCTGAAAAGTGGGATTTATGGTGCTACATAAATGCATCAACATTACACAAGTACCATACACACGGTTACCACCGTATGGTACAGAACACTAGAGAAACCCATGTGAACAAAATTGACAAATCTCTGAAGAAGCAAACTGGAAGCAAATAGATCTACATGTAATACCTTCCACCTGAACAGAATAAACCCGGAACTTCCCCTAATGTGTCCCTTGTGTGACTATGCATATGAGACTGTGGATCATCACCTGTTCCACTGCACAGCCCTAAATGACATCCGAGCTACCCTTCTCCCTCCGAGACCTAACATAGACAACACACTCCATGGAACATTACAGCAACTGCAGCAGACCTGCACTTATCACTACATGGCATTGGACAGAAGGGCGAAAGCCCAGCTGTTGCTGGATCAATAACAACAACAACATGGAATACTGGTACCTTGTAAATGAAAATCTACCTGCTAGTCACAAACATAATAATAATCATTCATTTGTTCAGGAAAATTAAAAAATTCTGACAATAGCAGTGTTTTGCAACAGGTCTTTAGTTTTAGTAAAAGTTTTACAGCACTTGCAACACAATAAGGTCATATATAAGTGTCGAAGATTAGAGGCGTTACAAAAGAGTAACAAACACAAAAAAGGAGGGGAGATAAAGACGATAGACGTTTGATAGAAAAGAAGGAGCAAACCACACCAGAAAATAATTTACACATGCTCAGCCCTGATTTGAAACAAAACTTGCAAGTTTGGTTCCACCGGCTCTAAACTTAGTGCCATGGACATGCTGCTAGGCGAGGAAGGGGAGTTGGGGTTCAATTTGGGGGTAGATGTTATCCCATCATGTGAGCCCTGGCTGACGCAGATGGTCAGGGTAGTGTGGGTGTGAAATCTCACGACTGCCCATGAGAGTGCTTGAGTAGCGAACCACTACGGAAACTTTCCTGGGTAGCCAGAAGCCAGAGGTGTGAAATTAGATTGACCAATGCCTGCCGCCCTCATCGTACGGCCAGCCAAGAAAAGAGTTCCTTGAAACGTTACCTGATGGCAGTGAGGGGCGGCATTGGTTGACTGTGCTTGTTACATCGGTAAGTGGGGCTAAGGGTGGAAGCAAAGGAGATGTTCAAATGTTTCCGTTTTTAATAGGTCAAAACTGCAAACAGTGGTCCTCTGAAAGGCAAGCACTAGTGGTAATTGGATAAGTAAGACTGACGCATGTCATTATCAGACAGGATAGCAATTGAGAGGTGTGAAGTTTTGATGACTGCTTGCTGATCGGACAAGCGATCCTTGATCCCACCCCACCTGCTGGGCCTTTGACACCCCCCCCCCAATTGCCCTGTCTAAGACGGAATTTTTTTTCTGGCTCCCTTGGGATTCCGTCTTACACAGGTTCGACTGTATGTGTCAAGCACTATTGCAACAGCCCCTTTGAAAACCTCCTGAATCTTGAAATTAAAACAGCTTCCCATACTGCTTGCAGTAAGTACTTTCAGTGTACTTTTTAATGGCATGCAAAAACAAGAATTACAAGTGAGTTAACCTTTTAAATTTTGTATACAAATCCCTTTTTAGAGTGTCTACACTACCACTGAATTCACCAAATTTGGAGACAGGATCAAATAAGATAATCATTATTCAATCATTGACTGGTTCCAACAATACACGCAACCCATTTGTAACATGACAATAATGATAATGGCAATCATTTAAATTCAATTTCAGACTCTGATGATAGGTCTGAGCAAAGAAGTCTTAGTCTTAGCTCAGAAAAACTGCAAAACTACCGGTGTAGGGATTTAATATCAAATCCTGGTAACCTATACTGTGCCAGTAAGTTATCTATTAAGTGTCTTACCAATATACAAAACTTTGACCTAAAAAGAAAGAAAGACATTAACATTATTTAACAACAGCTGAGAGAAACCAAATCTACACATTAATTACATTGGTTGGACCCTTGACGTCTTGAGAACCTAATAATAATGCCCGTGTTACCGGGTACTTTACCAAAAAATCAAGAACAAAGCAGTGCAACCTCACAGCAGCAAAACAATGCAGTGGACCCTCTCTCGTTGTATTTCTACCCTCTGCACCTATAATTTATTCACATACATGATACAGAACTATAAAACCAAAGCCCATAATATTATATGGTAACCAATGCACCAAAAACTGTCAGTTCTGCGACTTTAACTTCCACCTTCCACTTTTCTATTTATAAACTGTATTACATTACATCAAAAAGTTTAATTATTAATATGTGAGGCATGCTGACAAAATGAGTTACTTCTCGCAATCGACAAATGGAGATATTGGCCAAAAATCGACAATAAGGTCAAATTTGTAGATTTTCTATTGACGCCGTTTTCTTAAACTATGACATGTCTTTTATTATTTCATACTTTATAAATTGTAAAAACTTCACCTATAAGTGTGATGTAATAAAAATGATGTATCTATTTTTTTTTAAAAGGCTTGAACCCGAGAAGTAACTCATTTTGTCAACACGCTTCACATATGTCTCTTGGATCAGCACAACTACAGCAATGGCCTTTATTCCTTCATGTATGCTACTGCTTTTGTACCTTGTTGTAAGGGACAACACAGCCTATGATGAATTCAACCCCAAAATGTGATTTTCTTCTCAGACCTTGGTCTTGAACCATTTCAAGCCACATACCGATAAAAAGTTTTGCATCAACAGAACCCTGGATCTTGTCCAAGTACACCATGATTACACTTGTTTTCGGCAAATAAAATAAAAGGATGCGAGGTCTTAAAACACAAGCCATACTCCTGTCCCCTGGACCTTTATCATGCCACTTTCAAAATAAGAAGACACAAATTGAGAGGTAAAGCCTCTAACAACCATTTCAAGCCACATACCGATAAAAGCTTTGCATCAACAGAACCTAGGGTCCTATCCAGGTACATTTATTACACTTGTTTTTGGCATTTAGAAGCATGCAGGTCTAACATTGATACAATATGAGCTTTGTGTGCTAGTCAATTACTGGCATCATCAGCAAAAAACAGAGCAATGTATTAAGACAGCACAAGTTAATTTCTCAAAGAAAATCAAAACATTGAACGAAAAGTGCAGGTGCACAGTACCAGCACTTAGCTATAAACTGCTTAATCATTAAGGGGGGAGGGTGGTGTTGGAAATTTAATTAAAAAACCCCAAAACAAAACACCCTTTCTATTACTCAGTACACAACTTACGGGTTCTCCCCCCAATTACTCTTGATGTGACACCAGCACCAAAAAGAAAACGAAATATTTCTAAGAAAAGATCAAAACTATAAAAATGAAAAAAGTTTAAATAGAAAAAAAAGCAAAACAAAAGCAAAAACAAAACAAAAATTAAATGTCAGCAAAACAATAAGTATGCACCTAATTTGGCTTAGCTTTGAGTGCAAGGTATTATATTATGGTGAAATTAAACTGTACATACGAAAAAAAATAACAGAACCAAGAATATGATTACTCGAAACAAAACATTCCTACTGGTCTCAAGTATTTCACAATACATCTTGAAGTTAAAGAAAACAATACAACAGGGGGGAAAAGCACAAAGAAACACCCAAAAGCGGTCTTCATACTTTTCACACACCCAACTGCTCAATCTGCTCCACAAGCTTCCTACCATATTCCTGCCAGTTGACGGGAGTTGCTGAAACACAAACCGTCTTCAGGCGGCTCTCGTCGTTGTAAGTCTCCACCTTGGCCCGCATGCGGAAGATGTAGTGCTTGAACAGCGCGTCCCTCATCACCTGATCAAACTGCATCTCATCCTGCTCCCTCATAGACCCCAACTCATCGGCCTTGATACCCAGCATCTGCTCGGCAGACTCTTGGAAACAGGTGATCCACTGGTTGTCCGAGTGGTCAGCCACATTGGCCTGCAGAATCATCCTCCACTTGTAGTTGGGGAACTCCCGATTGCACTTCTCGCAACGGTACAGCCCGTTGCCCTGATCGATCAATTTCTTGTTGCACTCTGCCGTAGGACAAGCTTGGTACATGCAGTTGTCTTTCTTCATGAACATCACAGTGCCCTTGGCTGTGTAGTAGTCCGCCTTGTCACCCTGGCCTAAGTTTTCATTCTTCACCTGGAAAAGAGAGAAAAACGATCAGTTGAAATTAAAAGTCCATCCAATTCTTTAGTCCTGTTAAAACATGTCCCCACCATGTACTACTACACAGGTAACTTGTTATGTAGCAGCCTTTGGTTCCTGACCCAGATCTGCAAAAGCAAGGCTAGAATTGTACCCACACTGAAAAGTCTTTTCATCTTCTTTTAGACAGGTATGACCATGTGCATGCTAGCCCGAGGCAGAAGAAAGGGTGTGTGTGTGTGTGCGCACGTCAGAGTGCACACACAAGAGCATGTTAATTAAACATGAATTTGAGTGTAAGACACTTTGAACTCATTTTGATGGTATCTCAGAGTCCTTATAAATCTTCCCACGGTCTGAATGTCTACATTACTTTCCCCCATGGGTTTGGTGGTAAAGATAAAAGTTGTTGCGCTATGCACTAGCTGGGTACCCCTTCGATAAGACTCAAAAGAATCGAACGTCAAGTCATTGTGGAATCAGTGTGCACTGCTTATGGACGGAAGCCTCACTTGTTTACACTGGCGTCTTAGAAAACTGACTTTCCAAAGATTAAATCTAAACGAAACTAATGAAAAACTGAAAATTAACCAACAGTGATTTCAGACTCCTGGTCCTTAATATTTTTAACTGCGAACCCTTTAAATAATTCTGAACCACCGATAATTTTTTCAAATTCGAAAGTAAAGTCGTTCGGAAGTTTTAGGTGACCAAAGTGACGAACTTTCACAAATATAGATAACAGCTGCAAAGAGTAATAATGATAATAATAATTGCATTTATATAGCGCTCATCCATGCTCAAGAGCATGCTCTATGCGCTTTACAACTATTACAAACAAACAAGGAAAAAGCAAAAGTCACAATAGCCAAAGCACTTGTTAGAACAGAGATTGCACACCACTGATACATATGAAAATAATTGACCTTAGACTATCCTTGGGAAATATTTCACGCAACAGTAATTAATAATAATTTATAATAATAGTTTATCTGTCAATGTCTGGCGATGACCAATGCACCCCTTGTGACTTTAGTTAGTAATTTTTTTTAAAAACATTAATTTGACCAATGAGATTAATTCTGGCTGAGAAAAGTTTCCCATATTTTAAGCATTTAAAAGTTCCACCTCCACTATTTGTGTTATTCCAATAAAAGTATACTACAGTGGAGTCCACTTATAACGAGTCCGGAAAAAAAAACGAGAAGTCTTTTATAAAGACACTATTCGAAAACCCCGTTTTTTCCCTCCTCTTTACCTTTGTAAATAAAATACTGCTATAGCACTATCAGACAAACATGCGAGTCGGTCATAGCGGAATATTGCTGCTGCCGTGCACAGTGCATAGGCCAATTATACATAATGTAAAATCTCGCAGGTTGAGAAACGTGTTGGTGATCTAGCGAAACAAAGAATGGAAGAGCCCACGTGTGTCAACAATGAAGGCCGGAGCGACTGAGTAAGGAAGGTGTGGCATGCGCAGACAAGCAGAATGCATCGCGTGATAGGCCAGCGCCTTTTCTTTCTGATCGCCAACACAGAGCTGCCAGTCAACATCGCTAGCGCTAGAGAAAGAAAACTGATTCGATTTTTGATCAAGTAAGACCTAGAGGTCATGTTGAAACAAAATCATCACCAGGGGAGATAGTAAAAGGAAATAAACAGAACATCAAACTCACAGATTAGGCCTACTTTACAGTTTCCCTTGAAATTATTACTCGATCCTGCTATAACAGACATTTTGCACCGGTCCCCTCCCTCTCGTTATAACAGGATTTCACTGTTTTATCCAAAACTTCCACACTAGACATCTAGAATTTTGAGTCCTTATCCGAGAAGACTAGGAATTTTTTTGGGGTTAACTCACTTCAGACGGGTCACACAACAGTTGCGTGACCCCCGCCATGACGCTCGCGTCGGGTCTCACAAGCCCTGCGTGACCAACTTTGGAATTTTTTTTTCGCTCTACAAATCACGCACGGATCGCGAGACCCGCCTCGTACCCTTGTTTGGCCAAGCCTGAGCTACTTAGATTTCGTTTCGTATCTCTGGGGCCGGTAGTTTTTAAGTTATTGAAGGTGAAGGACAGTGACCCCAACTGTGGTTGAACAGACCGGAACTCGCGCTTTGTTTTTTTCTATACAGCTCATAGTAATCCGACAGTCGCGTCGTAGTAACGGTCGAAGAAGTCGCATGAACAAGAATCACATAATTTCGCCGTTTTCTATACTTCTGTACGTTTTACTAGTTCTAGTGTTTCAGAATATGATGTGTCTAATAGTTAGGATCCTGGATATGTACCCGAACACGGCCCGAGTCGTAGTTCTAGGGCTAGATCTAGCACTAGTACCGGTGTTGTTTTTCGCGCAACGAAATCACAACGTCGTGCCGTACATCTGTCTCATGTAATTCAGTGTATGGGTCTGAATCAATGCACAGACCAGCTTTTATATTTTCACCAAACACTTGCACATGTATACAAATCAAACCAGAACACTTTGAACTTTTATTTTTGTTGTTGCAGTGAATTTCATTCTACTTGTCACGTCTCTGGAAATTTTTCGAAATTCAAATTCATGCCAATTTTTAAAAAATCATACAAATTAAAGTATTAGACTTAGACAACTTTAGTTTTTTGTATTAGATTAAGCTTGAATGTTACTTTACTGTGTCAAAAAATGATTACAATAGGGTAATTCTGAGAGTTGTGGTGATTTATTGAAATACCCCCCAAAACGCCAGTCTTCAACGCTTGTGGCTGGTGAAAGGGCCCAGTCGCAAGTGAGTTAAGTTATAGAATAAGAGTAAAAACAGTAAAATGATCTCAAAACAAAGTTTTGAAGACAGCCTCAAATCTACAACTACAATATCACAAAAAAAGATAAATTTTTACCTGCTGGAATATCTTCCAGTTGGTTGAGTTTCCTCCAGCTGAGCCACCCTCACTCTGGAATGTGCTGAACGAGAGGTCCCTGCCTTCACTCTCAAACCACCCACGCAAGACGTGGGATTCCTTTATGTCGGGATTAACCATCATCTGACTGGCACCAGAGACAGAAAGAGACCTGCCACTGAAATCTGAAACCCTGGCTCCTTTTACAGCTACAACAGGGTAACCTTGGCCGTCAAATTTTACAGCATCTTCTCCCCACAGAGTGAGATTGACAGCCACTCCAGACTGATCTACGATCTGGAGGTCTCGCTTTGTGATTTCCTTCTGTGACTGTCTACCGATCACTGTACCAACATCGTTGCAAACTTTGACGATACCAACAACATCAATGTTAGAGTTTGGCTTGCATTTCTCCAGATCGGATATCTTAACAAAATCAAAGGTTAAAACTGGGAGGCTGACGTCATCATTACACGGCTCAATTATGGTTTCAGCATTCATTGTCATCTCATAGTCGTTTTTCAGAGTTGAGTACTGCTTGTTTGCCGTCTTCAGAGTGCACTTTGAAAAGTAATAGATTTTGTTAACCTCAAGCATGTCAAAATACTTGTCCACTTGATCATTGAATCCAGTGCAGCGGATTTCTCCGCTGTCATCCAAAAGGTTCACATTGAAGAGCTTGCCCTCACCCCTTGAGTTACTCCAAGTTCGGACGTTAGACTTGTGGGTAACCCTTGCCCTGATGCGCCAACGGTTCTGGTAGGGAGTGAGGCTCGCAATCACATGTATAGCACGGTTTGGAGTATTTGGCGTTGAAGAGTTGTTTGCCATGACAGTGTTGTTATTGTTTTGGTTGTTCTTCACCTGATGAAAGAAATATATTGAAGTCACGATTAAAATGACATAGAAATAATTCAAATGTATGGAACGAAAACAAAAAGTTGTAGACAACAGGAAGGTGACATAAATGAAAAATCTTTAAAAGAGTTAGCTGAGAGGTACAGTGACAGGGCAGCTTGTCTATAATGACCTTCGATATAATGACATCCCCTGAGTAGCCATTTTTTCAGTGTCAGTAACTTTTGGTTGCCTCTCTATAATGAATTTTTTCTTCTGGTCCCGACAATGTCATCATAGAGAGGCTGCACTGTATAAAATCAAAATGAGACATTCAACAAGAGAGTGTATAGCGTTAGAATGAAATGTTTTAGACTCCAGTCAGAATGAATTCAATCAAACCAATAACATTCTGGTACCTCTTCAGCATGAAATTAATGAAAGCATGTATTTTTTTAAAAAAGAAAAAAGTTCCTGTTTCAGAAATCCCCCCCCCCCCCAAACCACAACATGTGTTTGAGTTTGTCATAATCCATCTTTCTTTCCCTTGAGCATACAATGTACCAGGGCTTATAATTGTATCGGAGTTAACTGGAGTCAGAAAGGTTATCCATGCATTATTGCACGTTAAAAGGACAAATTTTTGCTAATTAAAGGAAAGACTTTCCGGTACACAAATGAGTCACAAGTGTTAAAAATCATTCTAAAAACCAATCACATCCCATCCCTACCTGCAATGTTCCTTTCTGGGCTATGCTGTTTGCTCCTGCAGTGGGGACACTGTTATCATTGTCAACTTTTTGTACCTCAGAGGGTTTGGGAATGTTATTTGGGCCCAGCTGGGCAGGGTTCCCAATTCTTTCTCCAACGTCTGAAAAAAGACACGCAAAAAAAATAAAAACCCATGAAGTCAGTACTAAAACACTGTGTAAAAACATAAACATGAAATTCAACAGAAAAGGAAAGTCATTCCAGACGAAATAATACACGAAGCATCAATATTCCCCACCAGGTAGGCCACTCCAGTCAGTTGTATCGCGGGTCATATCTGTGATTAAGGTTAGAAACAGAGGTGCTGGTTTGCATACCAAAATCTTGTCCTACCTTCTCTGCTACCCTGTTCATCACCACTGACTTTGACCCAAGACCTTGAAACTTACCACTATCAAGATTATGTAAACAACCCAAGGCCAACTGCAGATCACTTCTCAACAGGTAAAGCTATTTCAGAATTCGTTTCAATCATGATCATGCCATGTGTGATCTTCTGTCTTTGACCCGCCCCAAAAGCAGCGCATCTGAGTCTGAGTGCTTGGGCTTGAGTGAAATAAAACATTTACCCTAGATCTAATGTTTAACATTCGTACAGTATAACACGGATTGCTTGAATTCTTGGGGACCGGCCTCGGTAGTTCAAGGGATACATGAACAGTGTTATGACATCGGCTGAGTCAGAGAATCAAGGGAAGCAACAAAGATTGGGTCGGAACAGAGATTTTTCTTTTTTCGGCCATTGTCCAAGATCAGCTAGGTTAGACCTATACCTGTTGACTTGAATTTGAAAAAATCTTCAAAGTGGGATTGAGAGTTTTACAAGCTAGTGCTTCTATGTATCATGGAGTAAATGCCTTTTGCGTGGGGTGCTTTGTCTTGCACTTTTGTCTGAAAGCCCGACTTAGATCTTATCATGGCTCGGGCACCATCAGTACAAGTGCCACACACATTCTTCGACTCAAAACCCCTGTTTTCCAAAAAATTACGATACACCTTGTTCATGACATCAGCTGTTGTGGTGTCCAATGGGGAGCAAAATAAAAATTCTTCTTTCACATCTTTTTTCAAACACGTATCTCACAAAGACCAGTAACTGTGAGCATGATGTCACATCAACTGATTCGTCAAGCTGGAACGAGAACATAGGGGCAGCTTTGATCTCTACAACCTGTTCCTTAATTTTTGAAGACATACGTGCAATACGTCTCTTAACAGCATCATTTGAAAGGGGAACTTGCTGTAATTTCTTTGCACTAGCCTCACCTAAAACCAGACATTCTCATTCAGCTGTGCCTCCTTTATTGTGCAAAGCTTTATAAGTGTTTCTCCAATTATGTGTGGTTTCTATTGTTTTGCTCTCTCTCGCTCTTCCAACTTCTTTACTAAACCTCCTTTGTCAATTTTCCTGACAACTGAAATAGCCTTTCTTGTGTTTATTGTTCTGCCACGCAATAACATAGATCCACATGGGATTAGAACGAGACAATAATACTAATAGTGAATCGGGAGTTCGTGATGTATATATATTTTTTACAGTGACATCCCTTGTCGTACACAAATTAAACTCGGGCGAGAAAAGTCTGGATGAAAATATGCATGACTACCATGCTGGCCATGCTTCCCCCGGTGACCCCCTTCTCCGAAGCCAGCACTCATGTCGTTCGTCATAAACGAGGCTTCAAGGTATTGTGCGTTGGCCTATGGCTAGACTATACATTGAAACAAAAGAAACCATTGCAAGCCAAACCTAAGATAGGCCCACATAAACGGGAAGGGCAAACTGGTGTAGCCTTGTTGATTCTCTGGCCGTGTTTAGAAGTTCAAGTATTTACCTTTTTTCTAAGGAAGAGGCAAGCCGTACTTAATGACGGCTAGACTGGCAGTCTAGCCGTACTTATTCTTAATATGATGGCTAGACTGGCCATTTACAAAAAATAGGCCTACTGAATTGTAAATATACATTTTTAGTGTGCAGTACCTAAAGTATTTGCATTTGAGACGAAACCAGGTGCCTTGATGACAGAGCATGTATTTTAAACCTCCTGTTTTCTAATGTTAATAGGGCCTAAGATAAGTACGGCTAGACTGGCAGTCTAGCCATACTTAAGTACCGGTAGACTGGCAGTCTAGCCATACTTAAGTACCGGTAGACAGCCAGGCTAGCTATACTTAATATTGATGGCTGAATTGTAAATGAAATTTAGTTTGTAATGCCTAAAGTATTGGCTATTCTCAACCGCCCGGAAGTTCTCGCAAGATCAACTCCTCCCCTCTTCTCTCTCTCTCTGAATACTGTATATCGGTGTGGACGATCAAATTGACCAAAACAAAGTTAAAAAATGATGTTAAAACCCAAAATTAAATTAATTTGGTTGTCTACAAAGATGCTACGGCTATTTAGCTTTTCGAATCGAGCCGAACTACGCGGGTCGCATTTTGTTTTGCCCGGAAATTTTCGCGCTACTCCTCTCTCTTTCTCTCTCCACTGCCCACAGACAAAATTGTATGCTTTTAGTAGGCTACAGTTGTAATGGAACGTTTGTTCACGGCACAGAATTCTACAATTTTTCTGTTATCACAGTAATCACAGTGTAGAATTCTGTGGTTTAGGGTGAACGCGCACCGGGTGAGAATAGCCACAACACTCGCCTGCCCTATTCTCACTCTGGGTGAGAATAGAGGTGGCCTAAGCCTAAAGTATTTGTATTTCAGACAAAACTAAAAGGTGCCTTACTGACTTGCATGTATTTGAACCTGATAATTACTAGATCTAAATCTAATGAGACCTGTGTACTAAACAGGCTTGAGTCGATAGGGCCAAACCTAGATCTAAGTACGGCTAGCCACTTCGTTTTTCTAAAATCAGCCAATTGACGAAGAAACCTTGGTCACTTCAAATGTCATCGAGTCACATCAAGCTTATGTCCATGTGAGCCTATAATCCTGTTTGCTAGATTCTAGATCTAAATCTAGATATAGATTTGAAAGTGAAAGTGAAAGTGAAATTGAAACAGAAGTAAAAGGCAAGTAAGGACAGAGTATTAACTGCATTAAAGTTTAGGCCGGCACTATTTCTCCGAACGTTCGGGAAAATAAAGCTGGGCACTATTTCTCCGAACGTTCGGGAAAATAAAGTTAGGCACTATTTCTCCGAACATTCGGAGAAAGTCACTTCGTAAAGTTTAAGTGTGCAAGTCTAGATCTAGTCTAGATCTAGATCTATATCTGAGCATTTGCCAAAAGGTGGGATACCAGGGTGTGACAAATGAGGTCCAAAATCAACTTTATGTAATAATTCTTTAATCACCCATATTATATAACCTAATGATTGCTCTTTCAGGCTCAGTAACTGCCAAAACTGTAATGCAATGGTCTTGGTGTAATTCTGACTTGAATGACGGAAATAGCAAAAAGTTCGTTCATAACAATGATGACACAAATTTATGAATACTCAAAGTTCCTTTCTTCAGCTAGGCTGATGTTATATTTTGAGACATAGCAAATAACTTCCAAAAATACATAGAATTGACAATTTATAAAAATCTTTATTAATTTTTGATAAAATTACTTTTTTGTGTCATAATAGTTATGAACGAACAATAAGTGACCAAAATACTATCGATTATATCAAGTTTCATCGACTAGAATTGTCTAAAATAACACTCTGGTCTAATTATAGTCAAGTGATAAATGGAAGACGATTGAACAGCTATTTTTAAACGCAAACTGGTCTTAGGGCATATTATGCATAAATTTAAAGTTCATTCATAACCATTATGACACACTGTTTCGTTCATAACTATTATGACAAATTTTACTTTTGGCCCCTAAAAATTACTTATATTGTTCTGTTTTTCACATAAAACGGTTTTCATTTATGAGGCTTTCCTTAAAATATGATAGATTCCTTTATGTAGGGAGAATTCAAAGTTTATTTCCTGAAAAACCCTTAGAATACCTTTAAAATGGTTCGTTCATAACAATTATGACAAACTTCAATTTTGACCTAAAAATTTACTCATTTTGAGCTGTCATTCATTTTTTAAAACTTTTATTAAATGAAACTCTCCTCATAATATGTATCTCTGTACATGTTTTTAAAGTTTGTTAACACTGAAAAGCCCTCAAAATATATAAAGTGGACTATAAATAGTTCGTTCATAACCATTACTACAAAAGTATAAATACTAATTAAAATCCACACCCATACACTTATGATAAAAATCAAAATATCAGAATGTATGTAAGGTCTATTCTGTCCTTTAGTTGGGTTAAAATTAAAAATACATCCCAAAACAACTGTAAATTACATGGAATAGTGTTTCGTTCATAACCGTTATGACACACTGTTTCGTTCATAACTATTATGACAAATTTTACTTTGGGCCCAAAAAATTAACTTATTGTTCTGTCATTCACATAAAATTGTTTTAATTTATGAGACTCTCCTCAAAATAAGGTTATATGTGGGAAGAATTCAAAGTTTAATCACTGAAAAACCCTTAGAATACCTTTAATTGTTCGTTCATAACTATTATGACAAACTTCAGTTTTGACCTAAAAAATAATATTTTTACCATTCATTTACTTTAAAATTTGTATCTGTGTACATGTTTTTAATGTTTATCAACTCTAGAAAGCCCTCAGAGTACAAAATGTAGTTCGTTCATAACCATTACTACAAAAGTAAAATACTAATTAAAATCCAGACCCATACACTTATGATAAAAATCAAAATATCTGAATGTAAGCAAGGTCTGATACATCCTCAAGTTGGGTTAAAATTAAAAATACATCCCAAAACAACTGTAACTTACATGGAATAAGGTTTCGTTCATAACCATTATGACACACTGTCACGTTCATAACATGATGACAATCCATTATGACAAGCATATTTTTGCCTCTTCTTCGCTTCTCTTTTGAGTCATCAGCACGATACTCTTCCATGTTCATTCCACCATGTAAAAGGATGTTGTGAAACAGTGGGAAGTCCCTCACATGGTATATTGCAGAAATATCATAAAGTGTTTGTTCATAACATCATTATGACAAACCTGGATTATCTCATTCAAAGTCATATTTAAGCAAAACCATGCGATGGAGCGGAAAATTACCCTTCTGATGGATCAATGTCAAACCAATGTTTAATACCGGTCATTTCCCGGGATGATATGTTTAACGATTTGGGTTTTCTAGACCTTGGAAAGTCTGATGATGTAATTATGACACGAGTTATGAACGAACTTATAAATTTTACTCAGCAATAACATCATTAATATAAAAAAATAAAACCCTTTTAATGGACACACGCTGTTATGATGGTGTATACAAACTATTTTCAATGTTTGAATGCACTTCTGTTTGATAGTTTAAGATTAACAATATTCTGTATTTAACATACAATTACGTGTGCACTCAGGATGAGTAAAAAATGCCCTATTTTTAGTACTATTATCTTTCTATGTAGAGATATAAGATGCACACATCAATCTACTTGCTCATGCAGCTTGACCAACTTATTTCCTTGCCATATACATAAAGTTTTCAGAAGAAAACATATTTTACCACGAGTAGTGGTTGATTTAAAAAGTCCTTAAGCAAACACCCCCACCTTTTGGCAAAAGCTCATCTAGAAGTAGACGCTTGGTGCTCGCTGTGCTGTAGCTTCATGTTTAGCCTCCGATCACCACTAGATCTAGATCTAGAACTTGATTTTAGATCTAGATCTAGCTAACTATACTAGGAACTGGATCTAGATCTATATCTAGATTCTAGATCTAGATCTAGACTCTCTATGGCCTTGCCTATGCTATATGCCTGGGCATACTTACCAGTACCGCTGGTTATGACTTTTAGGTCCAGCAGAATAATGACACGTTTTTCACCAAGGGTATTGCACATATACTTGGTCACCTCAATAATAGAATAGCTTGTAAGTTCTTCATTTTCCAAGAACTTATTCATCTGAGCGGCCAACATCGCATGGGAATACGTATGATCCCCGTCCGAAAGCAGCAGTCGATATCTGTCTACAGTGTTGGGCGCAGTTATTTTCTTTGCATTGATAACTTGCAGGACAGGCTTCTCGGGAGTTGCTCCATTCAGAATCTCCAATAAGACACCACTGCTGAGCTTCATTGTAACGATGGTTTTCTGTGCAGGCTTTAACACACTCTTAAAACACAGACAGCACAAAGCAAACCGAAAAATACAGCCTTCTAACTGTCACCTTTAACAACATCCACTGGCGCTGAAACAGCAACTTTTGTTTTCTCTTCAGACTTCGGACTGGCGCGCTATTTTTCACGATAAAGAGGAAGTAGAAAGTTATGTCCCCTGAACCAGCTAAAAGCTTGGTTCATTGGTTGCCTTGTCTGATCTAAAATTGGATTTTCGCAGATTCTGACCAATCAAAAAGCATGATACATGAGAAAATTCTTAAAGAAACCAAATTACGCGTAGTTATATTTATGTCATGAAATAATCCACAGTTACAATCCATCAATTATCCTAATAAAAATCCAATTCTATTGAATAGTAGTATCTATTGTATTTTTTTTTACAATCATGATTTCTACTGGCTGATTCAAACTGACAAAAAAATTGTCGGATTTTGCGTATGAATTTTGTAAGGTGCGACAGATCATTGTGTTGCATGTTGAGATCATCAAGGAAATGGCTGCGGATGGGCGATAACAATGCGTCAGTCCTCTAATCAGGAAGCGAATTGAATGGGACAGGTCTATCTTTTTGTGTCGATATCTGTGTGCTGTTCACAGATTTGGGCGTGAATAAGCTTCGATAGTCATATGTTACTTTTAAAATAATGGGTAACTGCTTCGGGGGATCCCATTCGAAGCCAGTTTCCAACACTGCCGGTGATGCCTCGCCCTCTCACAGACTAGCAGAAAATGGTGCACTTGTTACTACAACAGCAGGCACAGCTGTAGCCTCAAACACAAACAATTCACAGGGCAGTGCTTCACCTTTGAACCAGTCACCCCAGCACAGGGTTGATGCACACAGTGAAGTTGCGTCAACTGGACCTTTAAAAGTTTTTGTTGCATTGTATGATTATGATGCGAGGACTGATGAAGATCTTTCATTTCGCAAAGGAGAGCACTTGGAGATACTAAATGATACCCAAGGTGACTGGTGGTATGCGAAATCAAAAACAACCAAGAAGGAAGGATACATCCCGTCTAATTATGTTGCAAAGCTAAAAAGCTTAGAGTCTGAAGCGTAAGTTTTCTGTTGTACACTGTCTGAAGCCATTGCTCTTGACTCTTTGTTTTTAACGATATTATTGATGATAAAATTAATAGTAGAAGTAGATCTAGATCTAGATCTAGATCTAGGCCCTATTAATAGGGAAGATTTCTGTAACAAGCGACCATTATGACTATGAGACAGAGTAGAATTGAGGGGTAGGGGGTTAGGGTTAAGTTTAGGTTAGGGTTTGGGTTAAGGCAGGCAAGGGTTAGTGTCAGGGTCTCTTCTTTATGGCTTAGCTTCTTTATTGTGTTTTTTGTGGTGATCGCTCATTACGGAAGTCCTTCCAAAAATGAATACCAGTCATTTCGTCACCCCGGTTTAGTCAAGACGTCACAGTCATCTCGTCACAGGGTCTTTTCGTCACACCCCTATTCCACAAGGATTTCATCACCGAAGTGTATACAGACCCGATATCCGGGAACAAAGTCACGAAGTATACAGACCCGGTTAGGGAACTCTTTTGTGATTTTGGAAAGTTTCAGCGCCCAGACCCGTTAGTGTGTGTGTGTGTGAGAGAGAGAGAGAGAGAGAGCAGGGGGAAGTGCTAGCAAAATGTATGACATGCCCCAGTTGGCAGGAGAGAACGAGTGAAAGATAAAGTGGGAAATAGGTGGGGAGAAAGAAAGACAGAGACAAACAAAGAAAAGGAGAATGCGAGCGACAGAGAGAGAGAGAGAGAGAGAAATAGAGAGGATGACTGCTCGAGAGAAATTATGACATTGTTTTTTTCTTCAAATTGTGATTCCTCCAACTCCAAAACGGAAGAACAACGATCGTTCATCGAAAAGACATCCGCAATCTTCATTTAGATCTAGGTCTAGGCTAGCCTCGAAACTAGATCAATGATTTATAATGTCTGTCTGTCTAGATCTAGCCTAGGCCATAGATATAGAAGAATCTAGGTCTACCCTGAGCAAAGAGGGCGCTGAAACTTTCCGAAATCACAAAAGAGTTCCCTTACCGGGTCTGTATACTTTGTGACTTTGTTCCCGGTTACCGGGTCTGTATACACTCCCTTCCATCACACACTTGCAAACACGAAACGCACCTTGTCATAGTGGGGATGTATGGAAGGACGGGAGGGGAGGGGGGGGGGGGGGTGCGAGTCATTGTGTCTTCCTAATCAGCAACACTGCTCATGACTGGGTGAGTTTTGTTGAGTTGTTTTTGATGAAAGATTTCCCCACAGTTGTTTCTGCCCTAGTTCCAAACTTGCAAACTTGTTGAGTTTTTTAAAATTAAGCCCTGGAAGTGCGTAGGCTCCATTTTAAAGGGCGTGAGCCGGGCTACCCGGGAAGTGCGCTGGCCAATATATAGGGCATATAGGCCCTGACCCTTTTGAATGGAAAATTTCAGCCTTCCTAATATGAAAAATTCACTGGGGCGGATTACTTCTGGGGAAATGCTGCCCTTCTTGGGCTATTACAATTTTCGAGAGATAAAAGGGAAGTCATTTCGTCACACATAATTGGGGTGTGACGAGATGACCGTATGATGAAATGACCAGTAACCTTCCAAATAATATCATCAATTAATAAATTAGGCCTATTGTTCGTTATCATCATCGCCTCAGTCAACCAAGTTTTGGCCTAGTAATTCATTTATAGTTTGACATAAAGTGGTTCACTGAAAATTTGTGTGGTTGTAGGAGTAGGCTGATATTATAGAAGTCTCCCTTAACCTTAGTGGTTATTAGACATTAGAAAGTAAATTAGTAATTCCTGTTTCATACACATAAATTGTTGCTTCTATCTATTAGAATAATGCGAGGTCGTTTAGTTAACTGTAGAAGTAGAACTCTCATTTGGTGTGTAATGTAATAATGTGTACTCTACAAAAAGCAAGGGAAGCTTTTGCTTTCCGTAGGTCTGTTTGGGTAAAGTTTGATTTAGTTTAGAGTGTGGCACACACAATATATAATACTTCACTATTATTCAATGTTGCATGGAGGCTTTGTTCCAGTTCTACTTTCTAAAAACTCTTTTCATACTCATGATGGAATAAAATTTATTAGTCATTAAAGTTTAAAATTGTGCTTTTTCTCTTTTAGTCTGTTTTAGGGGATCTAGTCAAGGAACGATCTGTAGGCTCCTCGGGTTCTTAATATCTCTGTGATAAATCTGTGTAGTAATTACATTAGTCGCGCGATATACCTGATGATGACATCAGTTGCTATTGCAGTATGAATGCAACTGTGGGGATACGAACCATACTCTCATCTAGAGTCAACAATGAACCAAGAGAACACTGAAGATTTTGTATGTAAATTTCTGCATAGAGGTGTTGTTCCCAATTTATGGCATATTTGTAATGAAAATGTTTTATGTAGGCAGCTGTGGGAGGGAGTGTAAGACAGGAGCAGTAAAGAACCTGATGTGGCTATATATATAAGGTGAGATGAAGGAGGACATACAATGTGTGGTGATACCGTGATGAATGGACTGAGACCTCGAACACTTTTTTGTGATTGGTCCTGTGGTCTGTCAACCAACTGTTTCTGTTACGCATTATAAATCATCGTTTTAGCTGAAACGAGGGTAAATTGTTTTTCTTTTGGCTGGACTAAAATTTGATTTGCTGATACATTGACTTTTGCCACGCTATTCGTTTATATACATAATGTGTATGTAAATCTTTTAAATAAATTTATCCCAACTTGGTCTTGCCCCATCCCACCTTCCCACTGTCTGTCATTAGAATTAAAAACTCTCTCAAAATCAGGAAATTGTTATTTTTGACAGAATTAAATTAACATCGGACAGCTTTTAATAATATAATATTTTGAAGCAATTCAAATTGTAATTTATGTGATTGAGGAAAAAAGCCAGAAAAATGTATGTACCATTATAATGCAGACAACTGTTAGAAGAATGAAAACAGGTTTTTTTTCTCGTTTAAAATTGCATTCTGTGATTGATACCTTAAAACGGCTTGTTGACGATAAATGTATGTGTTTGTATCTTGTTTTGGGGTAAATGTGCATGATATTGTTTGAGATGTAAAAAGAATTTTTAAAGCATTTTTTTTTTTTTTTTTTGGTATATCAAAATTTTTTTTTGTCTTACAGATGGTACTTTGGAAAGATTAAAAGAGTTGAAGCTGAAAAGAAACTCTTGTCTCCTGAAAATGAGCATGGTGCTTTTTTGATACGAGACAGTGAAAGTCGACGCAATGACTATTCTCTCTCAGGTAGGCATATCGGTGGCTTCGTGTGAGTGAATTTTTGGTATTGTTGAAGTATATAGAGGTGGAATATAATGTCAGTATGCCTTGAACTTCATGACTGACTTCTAGATTATGTTTCGACTTAATATTTTATAGTATTTGCATGAGGAACCAATTGCCATGTTCCTTTGTTTTTTGACAATATATGGTTTACAGTGCTTCCACTCTTTCGTATTTTTACGGAAATCCATACTTTCTGCCAGTTCCGTACTTGTTTCATCCATCATTATCAACTCCCTCCGTAAAAATCTGTTACAGCGTAGAACTATCGAAATTCCGTAGCAAAAGACCCGTACTCGCCTTCGTAGCGTCTTGTATAGTATAAGTTACGGATATTTACAGTAATTCTCTCCGCTATAGTTTGTTACGGTATAGAAACCTGCCAGACTGCGCATTTCCTGCCATCGGCCATTAATCCACTGTGCCCCATGCGTTCTTTGCGCGTTGGTCGCCAGTACATTTTTTACCTGCAGATTGATCCAAATCTGGCGAACTTTTTGTGCCACTTTCCTCCTTTCTATCATTCCCTCATTCCGTATGTCCATCTTCGGATTGTTGCCGTGGCTGGAAAATTTGCGCGTTGATCAAGTATATTGACTTTTGATCTCAGAAAATTACTGTCAGAAAGAAACTTTTTCGCATATTTGTTACCTAGATTTAGAGAATTTATCGGTGCAAAGATTCTACGGCACGGGAACGCGATAAGGGCCGCGATGAAAGAAATTTGTGCTAAAACTGCTAAAATCAAGAATAATCCGAAGCGGTGCTCCGAGGTTGTGACATGCGACATTTAGACATGAAAATTGAGGAAAATTAGGGTATGTATACGCTGGGTAACTGTATTGTGAAGGTACCATTATTCCCAGGTTTGCCTTCTATCAATGGTGCGATGACAAATTAGTTGAATTATAGTAGCAATGGAAAGAGAACCTACTTTTAAACATTGCCAGCAATGGAAAGATGTGTGTGAAGAGTTCAAACAAGACAAAATCTTTGTGAAAAAATAGGTAGTATGGATTGTTGGCAATCTCTTCAAACAGGCTCCCAAATGCCATTTTCAACCCTCTAAAAGTCCGCCAGACCCCCTGCAGAATTTTCCTTACTTTTCAGCTTCAGCTGGTGGAAGCACTGGCTTTATAAGGCCATCCACTCTGATATTCACCTGTGTTCTGCAGACTGTTCATAAATTACATTAGTTTTCAGAACCGTTGCAGTGTAGTCTCGCATTGCTCATGTGTGCTTAAGAAATATAAACAAATTGCACAAGCAGCAACTGGTCATGTAAAGCAACACTCTGTTGAAAAATTGTAAGTGGTTCAATTATTGCAGTGGTTTCTTGCTTTTTGGTTTGATATATCGAATGGTATTATGTAATGATTTGTTTGTGTTTTGATTTTTTGCAGTCCGTGATGGAGACACAGTCAAACATTACAGAATTCGTCAGCTAGATGAAGGAGGTTTTTTCATCGCCAGAAGAATTACATTCCAGACTTTAGCCGACCTCGCAGAGCACTATAGTGCTGATTCAGATGGCTTGTGCGTCAACCTCAGAAAACCCTGTTCTCAGGTACTGCATTGTCAATGTATAATCCGAGTGGGTCATACCTACTAATTCTGTTCATGCTTTAGGGATAGGTAGAGGCTGTTTTGAGAGAATCAAAGAAATAGGGCTTTTGTTTTATGATCCGTCACTTTTAAACATCAGGCTTTGTATGGTGACAGATTTAAAGAAATGGTATCCCTGAAACTTTCCTTACATGTGTCCAGTGTGTTTTTCAAATTTTCAGTTTCTGTAACAACCCCC
>NW_004798069.1:32891-35661 GCF_000002075.1 Aplysia californica | reverse complement strand
CCCAAAAAAAAAACCCCTTCAATTCTGCTGATTTTTTTCCCCTTTTTCTTTTTTTCTTCTTCTTTTTCAAGGGTCATGATTTGTGACAGCTCACATTCTGAAAGAAGTCTAGGAAGTCATAGAAAAAGATTGATGTTTGCTTTTCAATCTTTTCCACTTTTCATTTGGTGTTTAATTTTATTTAAAATTTTAGAAAATTTTTCTAGGGCAAAATAAAAGTCAAATGAGGGCAGCAGTTCGTGAATGATTATTCTTCACCAGATTCTAATTTAGAATCAAAATATAGTGCTCTAAATGCAAAAAAAAAAAAAAAAAAAAAAATTAAAATAAAGTCGATCTTTAGATTCCCTCCCTTGTGGCTTGATTGTATTCTGTTTTTTTATTATGGTGAGGACTTACTCTCTGCTATCTGTTATGGTTACGGATCAGAGGTTTGAAGGTGTGACAATATCATTTTTACCTGTTAGTTCCTTGGAGATCTCCCTCCTGAAAGTCTGACATCTATTTGGGGAGTCAGCACGTTCTGTAAATGGGACGACTTAATTTATCTAGTTGGGTTACACGTGTCAAGTTTTTTCATTTAAAAGCATTTTCTTTTTCTTTTCAATGTTTGCTTGTATGTTTCAGGTGGAGAAACCACAAACTGTGGGTCTGTCGTACAACACAAAAGATCAGTGGGAGATCCCCAAAAGTTCACTCAAGCTCATTCGCAAAATTGGTCATGGGCAGTTTGGAGAAGTTTGGGAGGGTCTTTGGAACAACACCACACCAGTGGCTATCAAGACTCTCAAACCAGGTTTGTTCATTTTTTTAACAGTTGGGTTTTTTGTTGTTGCTTATACAGGGCTCCCCTTTACGCACAAATGTGCCTATATTACGCATTAAACCTGCAGATTACCCCCTTTAAGTTTTGGTTGTGCGTGAGCTTTACTCTTTATAATTTCATTTCGGGGGTTTGTATACACTTTAAAACGTAGGTGGTTTTGCATCTGACAAGCATCATTTTCCCTCTTCTCTGTCCCAAAGCCGAGTCAATGATTTGACAACACACCCACACACATGCACCACAATGATTTGACAACACACCCACACACATGCACGACAGTCACGTTCTGTGTCAGAAAAAGTTGACTAGTCGACTTATTTATCAGCTGCATGCAGTTTCCGGCAACACAGGCTTGCTTCAGCACAGAAGCTCCACCCACATTCTGGTCACTCACATTTGCCGGTGTCGAGCCTGCCGTGAGATTACCCCCATCCTTCTGTAACACAATAGTAAACATGAATTGTCTGTCATCGAAAGTGTGGAATGAATGGAATGTGAACCCTGGGATGGCCCTGAAGAAGAATGAATCAGTTTGTGTTTCCAAACCTGCCACTCATCCTTGCCCGAAATCTCAAGCATCCTGATTTTCCCGATTTTGATCGCGCATACCCTGATTTTTGTTTTGTTTTAGTTTTTGTTACCCCGGATTTTTCTAAAATCTTACTCTTACCTTCTTTTCTGTCGTGGGAAACACTCGTTAAACATTTTGTCAGCAGAAACTCGAACACTATTTTCCTAAATGTCTTTGCTCACACGAGTTATTTCTACTATAATGGATTGGAAGTAGATCTAGATCTAGTGTTGATTTGGCATTCCGACTTTAGACATCCTCAAGATCTACCTTCGCCAAAACATGCTTTGTCACTGTTACACATAGCTGTAACCAATTTTCCATTTTCCAAGAATTAAGAGGCCACTTTTTTTCAGTCTTTTTATACAGTAAATTGCATGGATTGGTAGTTCATTCAATTTTCCTGTCCTTCACCTTCTCCATGTATGTTCACACTTATGACTATGTTGACTTTCAGCACTGCTTTTGTGGTTTGCTCCCTCTTTTCTGTCGAACATTTGTCACCCTTATGTTCTTATATACAGTAGGATTGTACATGGGCTGATTCACCAACTGTGCCTGAACCGCAACAGGGGACTGCTGCTGTATCTTTTCTAATCCTTACTTATCGTCATTTTTTCCTCTACTTTTGTATGTTTGTCACACTCTTGTGACCCGCTATTTCCGGGGTGCCTTGATCGTCGAAGCAGACTTAATGCTGTTGAAGCTAGAGAGGCGAGCAGTGTAAGCCTGATTCCCTGTAGGGACCTCTCTGTTGACATCCACCCGTGGGCGCTCATATGACCGTATGAAGTTGCGAGCGCCGTAAAAACTCTACTTAAACTAAAACTAAATACTCTCTTGTAAGACCTCTAATCTTCTCTACTTAATGACCTTATTGTGTTGCAAGTGCAGTAAAACTCGTACTAAAATTGTGGGTGGTTGGTGGGTGCTCTGGTGTGATTTGCTTCTTCTTTCTTATCAAACATCTATCATCCTTGTCTCCCCTCCTTCTTTTTTATGTTTGTTACTCTCTTGTAACACCTCTAATCTTCTGGCGCTCATATAACCTTATGCAGTTGCGATTATGCAGTTGCGATTATGCAGTTGCGAGCGCTGTAAAACCTCGACTAAAACTAAAAAATCTTGCTAAAATTAAAAACATCAGCACTGTTCTCAATATGTGTGTCATCCTTTACTTTATTCTTTTGACCAGTGGGTTATTATTGCCTGGCGCTCAATGTGTGCTTCTTTCCTATCAGACATCTTCTATCATCCTTATCTTTCTTTCTTCTTTTCTTTCTGCGGTACCCTCTTGTAATATATGTAATGTTCAGCACTAATGCAACTCTATTTGAGCTGCTAGGGCCGTAAAACTTTTACTAAAAACTTAA
>NW_004798069.1:13142-32791 GCF_000002075.1 Aplysia californica | reverse complement strand
CTGTCTTTCTTTCCATTCTTTCTTTTGGCATATTTAATATTTGTCTGTGGCCTTCCCATTCTCTTTTCTTTACACTTTGCATTTTCATTCTATCACTTTTGTAGAGTTATTCTGTTATTTTTCAGCATTACTATGAAAACTGAGCATGTATGCATGTGTGTTTGTATTCCCAGTTGACTTAAGTTTTTGATTCTTTCTCTCAGGTACTATGGATCCCAAAGATTTCTTAGCAGAGGCTCAGATTATGAAGAAGTTGCGTCATCCCAAACTCATTCAGCTGTATGCTGTCTGCACGCAAGATGAACCCATTTACATCATCACAGAACTCATGAAGAATGGCAGCTTGCTGGAGTTTTTGCAAGGTATCGATAAACTGTCCCCACCTTTTAGTCAATGCTGTAGTGAAAAGGTCATGTCAAAATATGAGAGAGACAGCAGTGGTTCATGTAAGACTCACTTGGTCAGACCTTGGAGTTTTTAATACTTTGACCGATTTCTCTTCTACTGTCTTCTACTATGTAGGGGGCCCTCTTTTGGTACAAAACCTAAAAGTGACCAAATGAACCTATTTTTAGTACTTCTTCATCTTATGAAATAACTCATAATGAAAGAGACCTGTTTGTGTAAACGAATGTGTCCAAGCCGCTGCCAGTGGCTCACCAGCACAGCAGTTCTGATACCAGCTTGCTGGAGAAAAGAAATTAAACTTTAAAAAGAATGTTCTGCGTTTCGCCCTGTGAAAAGAGTATAGTCCAACATAATTTTGAATAGAAGGTATTGTCTTTTATATGCTGGGTATGGAGGTTTTGCTCAGAGAATGCAGCCCTGATCTGATATTTTTCATACTTTCAGTACAAGTAAAGTTGAAGGGAACCGTTGATATTCATACAACTCTTACTGTTGATAAAATTGCCTTTACCCACTGTTACTCACTAAGGATTTCTAAGTCGGATGAAAAGACTCGTGCTCAAGCCCACTAAAAGATGAACCAAGGAGAAAAAGGTACCAAGAGTGTTTCCACATGTAAAGTTCATATTTTGAAAAGGCAGGTATTGTGTTGTTCTCACACGTGTTCTGTGTGCTGAGGACTTCATACAATCTGTCTTTCCCATCTTACTTTTAATATCAGGCTAGAGGAATGCACAATCGACTAATTGTAGAACATGTCTCCTTTTTTCCAGGAAAAGGTCGTGTATTGAAGTTGCCTCAATTGATAGATGTAGGAGCCAATATAGCCTGCGGCATGGCCTACTTGGAGTCGCAGAACTACATCCACAGAGATTTGGCTGCCCGCAATATCTTGGTTGGGGACAACAACAATGTGAAGATTGCAGACTTTGGTCTTGCCAGAGTGATTAAGGTAAACTTTTTCTGCTGCTATATTTATTAATAATTACTGTGTGAGAGTAAGATATGGGGAAATATATTCCGAACAGCCTTCTGGCTCTGAGCCAGGGTGTAAAAACAAAAGGGTGGGATATAAAGGATTGACAAATGACGTGCTTTTTGATCACTCAACACTAGTATTCTGTCACTGTATGTGGCACTAGTGCAGGTTTTTTTGGTATTGACAGTAATAAACAAGAGAAAAAAAAGAATTTAGTCTTTTTTAACTTTCAAAATCCTCTTCATGTCGCTCATATGACCTTATGCAGTTGCAAGCGATGTAAAGCCCTCTACTGTAAAAAATAATACTATAATCCTCTTCATCAATGACATAATTCAAGAACTGCCCAAAGGAATGCATGCCGCATTGTATGCAGACAACCTGGTTCTTTGGTGCTCTGAGGAATTCGGCACTACAGCCACATATCGCATGCAACTAGCACTGGACAAACTCACTACATGGACAAAAACCTGGTGTGTAACCGTAAACAAAGAAAAGTCTTCTGCTACACTCTTCACTCTCAGCCAGGCTGAGCCGAAAAACCTCACATTGGACAAACCCCCCCCTAAAGTTTGAGAATCAACAGAAGTATCTTGGAATAATCTTTGACAAGCGTCTCACATGGAAACAACACATTCAAAATGCAGAAACTAAAGCCAGGAAGAAGCTTAACATCATGAGAAAACTTGCAGGGACTCTGTGGGGAGCAAATGAGAAAACACTCAGACAGGTCTATCTGGGCGCAATCATACCCCATCTCGATTACGGATCCAGTGCATGGATGACTACCGCACAGACTCACAGATACACTCATGAAAAAGTACAAAAACAAGCTCTCAGAATAATCACTTGAGCAATGAGGTCAACGGCTATAGAAAAAATGGAACTCGCGACATCTATTGTGGCCCTGCAGAGGAGATGGGGCCTCTTACAGTACACCAAGGCCACAGCTATGGAGGACCATATAATGCACTCAAGAACAGTCAGATCAAACACCACAAGACTTAAAAGATCCAACTTCTTCAAAGAAAGCAGAAAAATCCAAAGATCCCTACAGGACCATCTACCAGCCACAGTGAACAAGCTGAACCACACCCCAGAGGCACCATCATGGGAAAAGAAAAACACAAACATAATTATGCACACATCCATTCCTATTTTCACCACAAAAGATGACCACAGCGACCTGAGCAAGAAATCCCTGTCCCTGTCCGTTCTTGAAGAAAGATACCCCCCCGAGAAGCATGGATAAGGATCTATACAGAGGGATCTGCCACTGATGCTGTGAAAAGAGGAGGAGCCGGAGTGTACGTACAGTTCCCAAATGGACGACGACAAGCAGAGGCAGTCCCAACAGGGCGACATTGTACAAACAACAGGGCAGAGAAGGAGGCTCTAATACATGCAGCAAACATCAAGAATGTGCTAGAACCCCAAAGCCAAGTAGTCTTCCTAACTGACGCCATGTCAGTACTGCAAGCAATCACTGCCGGCAAACTACCAAGGCTACGAAAAGTAATTGAGGACATCACATGTCTGAGGATCACACTGCAGTGGATTCCTTCACACTGTGGTGTCTTAGGAAATGAGCAGGCAGACAGGATGGCCAAACTAGGAGCATAGAAAGAGCAACCAGACAACAGCGTTAACTACACAGAAATAAAAACTATCATATATACCCTATTTAAAGCACCACAGACACAAGATAGCTACTATGGGCTGCCTCGCCAAGAACAGGTGATTATCTTCCGACTAAGAACTCAAGACTGAGACAACATATGTACAGATGTTTTAAACTAGTATAATCACCAAAATGCCAGTGTGGAGAGGCGGACCAGACAGTTGGACACATCCTTTTGCACTGCAAGACACACAGGGCCCTGAGACAGGAAACGTGGCCAACCCCACTGACACTACAAGAGAAGCTATACGGGCCGACAGGTGAAGTGAGCAGGACGGCCAATTTATGACAGATACCAGACTTCAAGTGTGATGCGATCGAGAAGAAGAAGAAAGAAGTAACTTTCATGTTTTAAAAAGGGCGCATATTTTCAGCGACAAGGGTTCGCTTATCAGACAGTACTTCCAGTCTTCCGCAATTTTGCGGATTTCCGCAAATTAGCAGAATTCCACAAATGGAAAAATTTCCGTGAAAATTTGTGCCCCAAATTTTTTTTTCATCATTTTAAAAAATGCGAAATTAAAAATTTCCGTAATTACCAATAGTGAACAATAGCCTACCCATACCGGAAGTGCTCTTTTATTTGAACTTTCACTTTCTAAAGCACAAGAAGCAAAGCACCAGCTCTGAAAACAAGAGGAAGAAATGACGATTATAGTTCAATAGATCTTGGGCCTGCCAAGAAAAGGAAACTCTGAAGAGAGCTTGATTTTTTTTATCACACTTGTTTATTTGTAAATATTGTTGTGGGTTTAAGTTGAATAGAAGCTGTCGAGTTATTTAGATCTAGTTCTAGCTGTTATACTATTATAAGGATTCTACACTTTATCATTATGGTGCAAACCAAGACAAGCAGAAAAAAAGTTGAACATTGATTGTCAAGTTTTATAGACCTAGCTGTTATACTACTGTTGTGGATGTACAGTATCGGTACAAGGGAGAAAGCATGGCTTTGGATTTATACGGATTAACACTAGCAGAAAATTATGTATGCAAGGTATGTTTTTTTCTCACTTATTTTCTTGTTAAATTTAGGCTTGAATAGCCAGAAATGGCATACTTAGGATGCCCTGAAACCAAAAATTTTCAAACATAAGGGGGAGCGCCTCCCTTCAACCCCCTATCAGGGCCTGCCCTGGACCCTAAAATCTTCGAAAAATGACATCAACTGCTGGAAGCTCTGATCAGAGCAGCATACCTCGCCCATGCTTTGGGTGCGGTCTATGATATAGTTTAATAGACACACCGAATTTTTTGAAGTGGGGAGGAAATGTTTAGAGCGAATAAAGGAAATCCAGTTAGAGAAGGCTTTGAAACCATGTCCTTCCCCCCCCAAATTTTTTTTTTCAAATTACTTGGCAGTCTTGCTGAAAGAGGACTGATTGTTTTGTGGCTTTGAGTAAGTAATCACAAGGACAGATATGGAATGATACAAGTGGGAGGCAACTTCAGCAAAGTCTTTTTTTTCTCCCCTTCACATGGTCCTTTGGTGCATGTTGCAGGAGGACGAGTATGAGGCTCGGGTTGGTGCACGATTCCCCATCAAGTGGACAGCCCCAGAGGCTGCCAACTTCAACAGATTCACAATCAAGTCGGACGTCTGGTCCTTTGGAATTTTACTCACTGAGATTGTAACATATGGCAGAGTACCTTATCCAGGTGAAGTGTTGATTTTTTTTTTTCTTTTTAAAAAAATGTGTTATTAGTCTTCATTAATTCTTTCTTTTGCTTTTAACGGATTTGTATAAAAGGTTGATTTTTATGCAGTCCAGATGTTGAGTATGCAAGAGCTTCTGTTGATGGCTGTTGCATAATTATTATCTGGAACATTACTTTTACACTCATTTCCATTTAGTTCTTTTCATTCTTTCCTAAGGAGTGAAAAGCGTGTCAAGGTGCCACATTGATTATATTGGTTTAGACAGATCTGTTACATAATGTGGATGGAATTTGCCATCTTTGGTATTTCTTTCAAGCTTTTGATTTGTCCTGCAATAAAAGCAAAATTTTACTTTTTTTTGGAAAAGTGCAGCTAAGGTTTTCTTCATTTTAAGGACTATCTTCTAATTTTTAAAAAGAATATGTGGATAAGCTCTGAAACTGTTACTTTCACCAGTTTTAATATCTTATAGATAACAGGGAACAGTTTTATTGAATGTAGATGTCTGATTCTGACAAATGGACTTTTTTTTCCCTCTGCCTGCTGGGGTGTTAGATAGAAGGAGAGAAGTTGCATGGGATGTGAGAGTAGCTTGATGCCTGACTAATGTGCATAAGCTACATGTAGTGACCGCTGGCTTGATTGCCATTGTCAAACTATTTAAAATTTCAAACATTGCAATTTTTTAAAGAGATGCAGAGTTTGAGAGTGGGTGGTTGGCTGGTGCTCTCATGTGCTTTGTTCGTTCTTTCGTATCAAATAGCTATCAACCTTATCTCTCCTCCTTTTTTAACATTTTGCTCTCTTTTAACGCTTCTAATCCTCAGCTTTCATATGACCTAATTGTGTTGCAAGTGCTGTAAAACTCTTACTAAAAAGCTAAAGTGGGTGATTGGCGGGTGCTCTGGTGTGGTTTGCTTCTTCTCTCCTATCAAACATTTATTGTCCTTATCTCTCCTCCTTTTTTTGTGTTTGTTACTCTCTTGTAACACCTCTAATCTTCGGCACTTATATGGCCTTTTATACGATGAAGTAGATTGGCCACTTAAAGAAAAAAACTAGAGTTTGAGAAATACTTTTAAAAATGTAGAAACCTTCTTGTTGTCCAGTTTAATCCAGATGTTGAGTATGCAAGAGTTTTTTCAATGGCTTTTGCATAATTATAATCTGGAACACTATATTTGACACTCGTTCATTCCATACTTTCCACTTTGTTAATGAATGAAGAGTGGAAATAAAATGAGAGAGTGCCACATTGCCTTTGTTTCATCAGAGTTGTGCCATCCCAGTGAAAAGGTTCTTTGGACTTACATTTGTTCCATTCACTACTTAAAGTCTTATACTTTAAGATTTATAAACTAACACTTAGATAACGCTTTGGTTCTGGATTTATAAAGAGAATAAATATGTATTAGTTGATTCTTAAAGCTGTTTTTTAAAGTTTGTAGTTTGTAGTCTAGGTTTAGCATCACTGCCTTTTTCATTGTCATAAAATGTATCTTTCAAAAGAACAGCACAAGGCTTTGTTCCTGTCACCACTTTGTCACTGCAGCGCATTGTGTTTGGAAATAAATGTTTGGTGAAGAAATCGGACGACTAGCTTCTTAATCCAGTGGGAAGTAGATTTATGAGCCATCAGTAGCCATATATGAAGCTAGGGCGCCAACTATACTATACAATGAAGTAGACTGGCCTACTCGACTCGAGGGAAGGTTGGTCTTTATAAAATAAGTATAATGTCAGTTTTCTTTTTCTATATTTGATTTCTTTTTGATAGACACATGTGCATTTGTTGGAAGGAATGATAAATCCTTTTTGGGAATTTCCCATTCAGTAAAGGGAAACTTTAAAAAGAGTATAGAAATGTATAGAGACCTGAGAATAGAATGAGGATGCATTTGTGTGCCTATAGAAGACTTCTCTTTTTGTATACGATTTACGTAAGGCAAGTGAATAGTGGTAACTGTATACTTTAATATTATGCTAGTCCTAAATTGAATTACAAAATAGTCGCTGTGAATTCCAGATGTTGAGTATGCATGAGCTTGTTTTAGTGGCTGTTGCATAATTATAATCTGGAACATTAAACTTAACTCTTATTTTCCTTCATTTTTCTATTCATTGTCTCCAGAATGAGTGGAAACCTATATGAGCCACATGTAAAAAAAATTTGTAAAAAAATTTTTGGTTTTTTTTTTTTTGGGGGGGGGGGGGGGGGGGGGAGCTTTTGCAGGGCAGTTGGAACATGTGTCCTTTTTGTTTTGGTTTTCATGTGACAGAAACAAGCTTTGTTTTTATCAGCCAAATAAAAGCTTTTTTATTTGAAGCATCAACTATAATGTGCTTCTTGATTCTGAAATCTATTGGGATGTCTTACAAGCACATATGCACCCGCATTTTTTGTTCCTATATTGTAATTATCACTAGGGATACAATAATAGTTTGAAGAGCGTTGTAGTTTTTTAGTTGGAGCCCATCCCTTTAGTTGGAGCCCATCCCTTTAGTTGGAGCCCATCCCGTCTGGGTTTTTTTTGGGGGGGGCACTATTATCACAAAAAAGGAAAGCTAATAACCTGGCTCTAATTCATCTGTACAGAGTCGAAGCCACACGCTCTGCGTAGATTCGTATTCAGGAAGACAAGACGGGCATTTCTTTACTGCTAGACTTGCAAGCAATTGATAAACATAGTTCTAGGCTTGCGGGCGGTCTCTTGCTCTTGTAAAACGTAAACATCAAAATGACTTTAAAAAGGCAAATAAATTCACTTTTTGACTTCCATTTGCAGGTTATTTGAAATTATGAGTAAGGCAGTAAGGTGGGAGGAAATTGTGTGTGAGAAAAGGGACACAACCAAAGACCCGGTGTCCGAAATATGTCACGAGTGCACTAGATCTAGGCCGCGTGTCCATTAACACTTACAGTACGTGGCTGGTTGGCAGGTGCTCTGGTGTGGTTTGCTCCTTCTTTCCTATCAAACATCTATCGTCCTTATCTCCCCCTTCTTCTTTTTTATGTTTGTTACTCTCTTGTGACACCTCTAATCTTCTGGCGCTCATATGACCTTATGCAGTTGCGAGCGCCGTAAAACCTCTACTAAAACAAAAATACTTACAGTACTGTCGACGACGCAAGACGCCAGGCCTTACTATGCCCTCACTACCGAGTCGCAGACGCAACCAGGCCCACTAAACATGATTAAACAATAAATGGACGCACTGCACTGAAGTAAATACCGAAGGAAGTCGCTTTATATGATAGCTGAATGGTTGATGAACCTCTCTGAAATTTTAAAGTGTGTTTTTTAGGGTGCCAAGGTTTTCCTAATTAAAAAAAATTCTACCGCGGCTTCAGCATTCAAAACTGGTGCGGTACCCAAAGGTTTTTCACTATATGAGCCTTCAGTACTGTAGATGTCAACACTGAGACATAAGGCTGCTGTCCTGGGTAACGAGCTGAGCTGAAAATCAATGCTAACAGTTGGAACATATACCCCCTGGCAACGAAAAGGTTAAACAGGCCTCCTCCTTTAAGTTTATTGTTCAATGTTTTCCCTAAACAGGCCTCCTCCTTTAACTTTATTGTTCAATGTTTTCCCAAATGAGGCGATCATGCATAATCTCGTTAAGTGCTATACTCTGGGCTGGTTTGTGCTTTGTGGTAATTCGGATGAGTCACACTCCAATATGAATCATGGGTATTTTTGGTGAGTACTTTTGCTAATATTGCTAGCTTCTCCTTTTTCTGTTTTTATTCGTTTCAGTTATCTTAATCTCCCTCTTGACATTGAAATGACCACAGGTAGTTAGTCTGCTTCCACTTATTGTTTGCTCCCTCTAACGTTCATATATCTGTTGCTTTGTCATTGCACTAAATACTAAATGAGCATTGTGTAGAGGTGCTTCTTGTCACTAAAGCTAACCAACCACCACCACCCCACCCCCCTCCCCACCCCCCCAGAAATGGCCTTCTTGAACTTCATGTCTCCAATTTTCCTTTTCTTCCTCTAGGAATGACCAACGCAGAAGTGCTGCACCAGGTTGAGCATGGCTACCGCATGCCGTGCCCCCAGGGATGCCCCAAGGCCCTGTATGACATCATGCTGGACTGTTGGCGCAAGGAAGAGATTGAGAGGCCCACCTTCGAGACACTGCAGTGGAAGCTAGAGGAGTTCTTCTCCATGGACCCCAAGGAGTACAGAGAGGCCTCTTTCATACGATAAAAGATTTCCCTTGTATGACAAATGACATCGTTCGTACGATGAAAGGCTTTTCTCGTTTTTTGAAAGGTCTTGTTCACACGTCATAACGGTTTTCCGTTTTTTTCGTATGAATGATATACCTAGGTTGTGGCTCTTTTGGGAATTTAAAACATGCTTACACACATTACACACCTGCCCTGATGTCATCAGTACAAGTGATATAGCTAGCTGTCAGAATTTTTGATGGGGATGTAGGAGGGGGGGGGGGTTCTGAATTTGCAGTGAGTTGTGAGAAGATAGTAAACACTGTATCCCTACCCTAGTAATAACTCTTCAGGTTGTGCACAATCATTCAAGGACTGTTTGCAATTTTTTTGAGTGAGAAGCTCATTTGCTAAAATTATACCACGAGATCCCCGGTTTCTTTTTTCTTAGGCCAGTTTTCTTTTTTTTTGTTGTTGAAAGATTCCATTCTATTGGGGTATGACAGGGTGAGGATGTAGAAGCGAGACCAATTGTACCCTTGCAGGTGCAGTCTTTTGTGTCCTGATAAGAGGGTCACGAAGACAGCACTGCCAGGGTGCTTCCTCTGCAACACTTTTCACCTGGGAGCACAGGACTGAGACTTAAAACATGCCAGCCACTGGACTTTTGTTCCATCATCTCTGTGTCATATTGGGGGTGCTCGTTTATCATGGACGTGTTTTGTGTCTTGGTTGAATTCGTTTCACCTAATTGTGTCCTCTGCCGTGTGCGATATATGTGGGGCACGCTAATTGACAAGTATTACATCTGTAGTCGTTGAAGTATTTACGATCAGATGATACTGCATTGTTGTAATTGTGTTGTTGAGAGGGAAGAAAATAAATAAATATCTTTGTAGGCAGTTGTTTTTTTTACGTAAATTGTTTTTCTTTTCTCATAACCTTTCCTTGCAAAACATGCTTACGACATTGCTAACAGAAGCTTAGGCTGCTACTTGTGCGCTTATGAATTGTTTTTTGTAAAATTTAGTTACTTGAAAAAGAAAAATGATTGCAGAAAAATGTCTTACACTCCCCATTTCTGTTTTATTTTCTTACTGTAAAATTTGTCCAACTCACAACTTTCAAGACTGAAAATTGTCCTGATGGAGCAGTGTACATGTAATATTATTTTTCCGGTGTCCTTCATTTTTATGTAGGGTTTGCTCAAACTGAAAACAATTATGAATGAACTGGTTTGTTCTTTTTAGACCAGGTTTCTTGTTTTTTTAAGTAAGTGACGAGTATGGTTTTGATTTTATGTAATATGCGTTCATTGAAAGCTACTACAGTAAAGCTATTGCTAACCCTGCATTCAGCAAATGTTAAAGATTGTGCTGCCATACCATTTTTTGATGTTGACTTTTTTTAGGGGTGTCGGTTTGTTTGTTTGTTTGTTGTTTTTTTTGTTGTTTTTTTGTTGTTGCTTGCATTGCAAGTTGCTTGGTTATGTTGGAATAATTACAAGTCCTGGCTGCATGTTGATTGCTGAATGTGATATCTTTTGTGTGAGTCGTAAACTTCATTTTAGCAGAAAATACTTACCAGTGAGTTTGCCATCGTATTCAGTGAGATTGGTTTTTGGTCTGTGCGCTTGTGGAATGATGAGTCGACATGTTTGCTCCTTTGCACTCAAGTATTGTGGATGTGGGAAAGCACAAAGCATGTTTCTATGTTTGTGTCAGCTAGTTTTCATTTACTCTGACACTGATGGTTCTAAATTGAGTGTTGGGAATTGCTCAAATTGTGAAAGTAGTGCTTCGGCACTTTTGAGGCCAGTGTTATGTCAATTAATAAATAAAGTGTTAGTGGTAAAAATTTATACGTACAAGAGCTGAACTGGAGGATGTTGGTCCCTGTTTTTGTGTGGTTGGTAGCTGGTTTATAAAAGTTGATATAAAAAGACTCTACTGTGTCATTACAGTTCTATTCTTTTTTACATTACAGTTTGAAAGATCGTCAAGTCTTTTTATAGCATATTGCGGTATAATCCTGGTTGCTTGAGTGTTGCATATGCTCTATTATTGCATGTTATCTCCTGGACGCAGCTATGTGACCTAGTCCTGTCTCGCCTCTTTAGTTGCTGTGTATTGGTAGCAGTATTTATTTGGTTTTCCTCCTTGCATTTTATTCACCATGGAGAACGACATAAGACTGACATTGTTGTGGGCTAGTCCTGCTCTGAGAATGACTAAGAGGGTTTTGCTTTCACATTGTTGAAGAACAACCGAGGTACTCATTGCCTGAGCTTTTTTTTTCATTTCTTGTCACATGTTCCATATGCATTGTTTTGTTTTGTCAAACAAAAAGAATTTTTCAAAGCATAACATGGTTAATCAATGCTTTTTTAAAAAGTTAACTCTGCGTGAAGGTAAAAACCTCTTCAGTCTCAGGACATGGATTGGCAAAAGTGGAATCATGACTTCTCTCTGCTTACAAGCTGCAAGTGAATGTGCCCTGGTTCTTTTGTCCACTTCTGTCAAAAGCTGTAAATATTTATATATAGATGGATATGTTTATTTTATGCGTTTGTACTTTGAGTATGTTAAGTTGTAGATTCTATTGTTGTTACAAGGCTTTTTCTTTGGATCGATAACTACATTACAAGGCTTTTTCTTTGGATCGACAACTACATTACAAGGCTTTTTCTAAGTGGCATGCTTTGAAAGAACAGAGCTGCACTCAAAAGCTAGTCCTAGCCCCCTCCTACTCTTTACATGACCCTGCATTTCCTCGGGGGGCCTTGTGGCTTCTCGCATACATTAGTGCCCTTTTTAGTTTGTAGATTCTGTATTGTTGTGCACTTAAGTCCAACAGTTCTGTATGTTTCGCTACATAAAACATGCGTACAAAAACAATTTCGTTGTGTTCTATGTAAACAGATCGTATATGATTGTGCCAAACACAAATAGGAATTGCTTTTTGTCTTCAAAGCTGGTTAGTCCACTTAATTCTTTGGAAGGGAAATCTATGGAAAATTAGGAACTGACATGCTGTATTGAGCGGTTTCGTTTGCCTTCCATCTTTTCTATATTCGTTGGTATTTTTGTCATGTCCTGAAAACCAAGCTCTGGCTGCAAAAGAAAAGGTTGAACTTTTGATCATGGCCATAGGACATGAAGAATTAGTTGGATTCAGTTGCTATGTCAGTCAAGGGTGGCTTCTCCGCTGAGATCCATCTTAATTGCATTTTACTCCTCAACTTATTCCATTATCATTTTTGTTTTCTCATGTTTTCTCATACGCCATTGTACATCCAGAGAACTGAATAGGTCATTTATCAGAGATCCATGTTTAGATAACGAGCAGATTATAAAGTGGTAGTCGAGAGTTTCTCTTGGTGTCAGACCTGTGTTGGTGAATCAATATTATGAAAATTTGGTGGACTTTTCGGTCAACTCTTTCAATATTTGTGTTGCCTACAACACCCTGAAAGACCTTGTTACCCTGCCTTGTGGTTCTTCTTCACCAGTGGTTCATTTGTCTGAACTCGGCCTATAACAGCTTCCCTTTCTACCAGTGTTTGTGAGCAAACAGATGTGTGTAGGTGCACATTAACAAGCTTGAAAAAATTCAGAAGGGGTCAAGTGTCTAAAAGTGACCTTGCAGGCAGTTTGAAGGGTACCACTGGTAGGCTCTACTTCTTTACTTTCCCTCTGTTGTTTCTGTCCGTCTGTCTTCCTTTTTCCCTGCTCTAAATGACTTTTATTGCATTAATGTGCATCTCTATCTACTCAAACTCGAAAAGTGATCTCTCTCAACACTTTCTTTTCCTGACCTATTCCTAGGGTTATAGTGTGTGATTTTAAAATATTTTTCTCAGTGCCCAGTCATCATGTGAACATTTGGTCCTACCACATCACAGCTTTGATTTTAGTGCCGTGTCATGTGTATTGTACTTATAGATCAGCAAGTAATTGTTAATGCTTTGATAGTTTTTAAGAAATAGGTATTTGTTATGATTAGTGTGCTTTGCTTGTTGGGGATGTTCCAAAAAAATGTTTTTTTGGTTTTTTTTTCTCCACGTCGGGGGAGGGCTGAGTCTGTTGCTGCTGTGATGTGGGGCGGTCCGCTATGTCTGTCCACACATCAATGGGATCAAAAAAACGTGTACATAAAATTTGCATGTGTAGAACATTGCCTTTATTTTCATACAGACTTACTGTTGCGAGTCCATTGGTGGTGTTGTTTTGTTGGACGTTCCTCTTACTCTTTGTTGCTCTCTCTAATGAGTTCACCAGGTTGGTCAGTGCATTTTCTACTAACCTTAGTTGACTGACAAGTGTGATGGGTGGGCCTCTGAGCCAAGTGCTTTATTGGAATGTGATTAGCGTGACCCCTGTGTACTAATTCTTGTTTTCTCCCCCTGAGAGAGCGAGCTTTGTCCCTGTAAGACGGCTTCACCTATATATGGAAGCCGAGAACATAATGCTTGAAACTGCCACTGTTTTATAAAGACTTATTCTGTTTTAACTCACGACTATGAGTGTCTGATTTGGATGTTGTGAACTCCATTTTTGCTAATTTCCACTTTGTTCATTTCCATGCATGTGTTTCTTTTTATGGTAGTGTTTGCATGTACAGCACGTTCAGAGAAATGTACAGTTACTTGAAGATATGATTTATATTTGCACTACTTTTGTATGTTCTGTAAGATCTAGAATCTAGATGTCCTTGCCAATGTCTTGTTTCCGTCATGGTTTCTTTGTTTCAGTAAAGAGACTCACTATAAAGTATAAAGAAATCAAGTCAGCGTGGAATTAATGTCATGTCATCGGAAAGCCAGAGTCGAGCGAGCTACACGTACTTGGAATTGTTTGAATTCTTCGTCTGATCAGTCAAATGGATCTCTGCTGTTAGGATAGAAAGAAATCCATGCTCTCCTACCTTGAGAAATTTTGGAGAGTGACTACTTCTTGATGTAGTGGATTATTAAGTTTGAATGGCGGGGGGCTACTGAATAGGAGAATGAGTGTTCACTTGTATTACCCAAAATGTCTGTAAAGTGACAAGAAGCTCAATTTGGTTTGATAGCAGCTTCTCTGTACATCCTTTTCTGTGTGGACAAGCAGACTTTACATAGCTGAAATAACGCCATGAACTTAACATATCCCCAACATCAGTCTTTTCAAAGATGGAAAACCACTTGTGGATATCTCAGAATCTGGTAAAACTGAAATTTTGTTTTTTCTTTTTTACCAAACATAAACCCAGAATTCTCTCCTTTGTCTTGGGATGCAGGGTGTAGCTAAGCTACTTTCATCTCACATCATAGTCCAGCATTCTGAGGATTCATTTTGAAAAAACATAAAAGGTGGATCAGTTGATATTTGACGTAAATATTTAATATTCAAAAGACGGAGAGAAAAAGAACGAAAGAAATGGATGATTATTTTATTCATGATCTGTAAGCTGTTAAGGATAGTGCTAAATTCACGGCAATTAATAACCATTGGTTACAGTTAATTTGATAACATCGTTTTGGGTTTTTTTCAAACGTCCAATAAAGTATAAAGGTGAGAGTTTTTATTTTGTGGTCCTAATGGAAAAATGTATTGTTCTCTTTTTCTCTTTAACCCCCCCCCCCCCCCCCCCCCCCCTCCATGTATTTATTTCTGTCGTGCTGAGAAACCAGAGATATCCACAAGTGGGTGTCGGCCGACGGACGTGGTGAAGTGTGCACTGTTTTTCCTCCATGCTGGAAAGCTTTTCGATAACCTGAGAGTCCCACCATATTTGCTTGGTAGCGACGAGACCCGCTTTAGACTTAACGGTGATGGTTTCTCTCGCTGGTGCTGTCAGATGGTGAGTTCTGAGACAGATTATCTGATGAGCCATCTGTGTAAATCCCAGGGTGGAGCACACATCGGAAAAGATGTTGCCACAGGCTGCTTGCTTCGCTCGTCTAAAAAAAGAGATTGAGCTGGGGGGTTTTTCATAGTAGCATAATGTATGTCAGATTTTGGCATTGCAAGATATAGTTAAAAACGGAGTGCTTTGTCTTAGTCTTAGTGAAGAACTTGAATTATGTACACAGGCACATTGGTGCCTGTTGGACTTTGGCATTACACGGACGGCCCATCGTTTGTTTGTCTCCCAGTTCTCTGTCTTGGGAGTCCACGAATGGTGTCTCTCTGGGGAGGCTCACTGCCCGTCAAGTCAAGTGGTTGAGGCTGTTGTGGGATATGTTTTAATTGATTAATGAAGGCTCATGACTCCCATGTGGCCATTGGTCTGAACGCATTTGGTTGTGGGTCTTTTGGGGAGAATGAAAGTAAGAAGAAACGTGACAAAGAGAACCTTTTAGCTAAAATCGGACTTCACCCTAAGCATTGATTGTGTCTAGGCAAGGTAAATCTTGCACATTTCTTGCCTGGCCTTGGATTATAAATCATTTCTGCCAGTTTCTTGCTTTTTCCCACCTATCTAGAAGTAGATTAACGTAGCATACTTTTTTTCCCCTATTTTAAACTATGAAAATGATTTTGATTTCAGAATTTACATCCCTGTTTCTTTTTTGTGGAGTTTTTTGTTGTTGTACCTGTTGTACGAGATGTTTTGTCAGTCCTCAGTCCGAGGACTTTCTAACGTGTCCGAGGACTTGCTAACGTGTCCGAGGACTTTCTAACGTGTCCGAGGACTTTCTAACGTGTCCGAGGACTTGCTAACGTGACATTGATTGCATTTTGCACTTGGAGGGGAAATCTTCGGTTCCCCAGTACTTAACAGTTCTAATGATCCTGTACAAAGTTCATATTGCATGTCCTTGAATTGTATGGGGGGGGGGGGGAGAAGAGGGGGATCTCTAGCTTGTGACTTGTGAGCTACTTCTGTTTGATTACTTTTTTTTTCAATATTTTTAATTATTATTAAAGTTTTCTTATTTAAAACGAATTGCAAATGTTGTTGTTTTTTTAAAACAGAAAGCATGAAATGTTATGTGCCCTTGACACAAATCTTCACATTTTGCTAGCATTGATACTATTAGCATTTGTTCATTCTAATGATTCTGTGTTCCATGTTGGAGGAAGAGTGCAATGGTATTGGAGTTGTTGATTTGATTTGTTTCTTTTTTGTGTGATTTTTTAATATTTAAGCTGGTGAAAAGAATTTTAATTTGTAGAAATAATAACACACCCTCTCTCTTTCCTCTTCCATCTCTTTTCAAGTCCAGTCTTTTTAAGTGGATGAAAAAGTCTTTTTGAAAATTAAATGAGGTTTGTCAATTGTGCTGTGCACATTCTCTTGTTTTCTTTGCTAAAAGTAAAAAGAATTGAAAAGAGACAGGTTTTTGGTGTCTTAGAAAGGATCTTTTTTTTTTGTCATTCTCTCCCCGGGTAGAAAACGTTGCCCTTTCATTACTTTGAATTGTTTGTAATAGTTTGTTGTGGTCGGGGTGGTTCTTTAGTATCCATTGTTTGTGTTTTATTTTATTTTTTTTCCAGTTTGTTTTGGTTTTTTTTAATATCATCAATTGAAAATGTAAGAAGATACGTTCTGATTCTGATTGCTGTATCTGTATCAGTGTTGTACTCAAATTAGTTTGTTACTCTCCCATCCTGTCTGTGCTGCGAGTTTCTCTGCTAGCAAACAACTCTTATGTTATTATCTCCACCTTCTTTCTCTCTCTCATTCTTTCTCTCTCTCATTCTTTCTTTCTCTCCCCCCCCCCCCCCCTTTCCTCTTTTGTCCCCCAATGGAGCTGTGTACAGTGGACAGCAAGGTGCTCTCTTTTCATGAATTGATCCCTGCATGGTTTCTTATTTCTTTCCCTTTTTTCTGTTCTCTCTGTCTTTCTTCTGTCTTCTCTCTCTCTCTCTCTCTCTCTCTCTCTCTCTCTCTCTCTCTCTCTCTCTCTCTCTCTCTCTCTCTCTCTCTCTCTCTCTCTCTCTCTCTCTCTCTCTCTCTCTGTCGGTCTGTCTGTCTGTCTCTCTCTCGCTCTCTCTCTGTCGGTCTGTCTGTCGGTCTCTCTCTCTCTCTCTCTCTCTCTCTCTCTCTCTCTCTCTCTCTCTCTCTCTCTCTCTCTCTCTCTCTCTCTCTCTCTCTCTCTCTCTCTCTCTCTCTCTCTCTCTCTCATTTTGTTTCCTCTCGTGACTGTGAATTGGCCATTTCTGTGAACAACTCCTTTATTCCCAGGACCCATCCTCCCTAAAGTTATATTAATAATGGTGATTTTTTGTTCTGTTTTTCTGTTTGTTTTTTTAAACTATTAACTTTTCATCCGCAGTCTGTTATTCCTCACGATTTTTCTATTGATTATAATTTGATGAATAAAAGATGCTTTTCTGTGTACCAAACGCTTTTGTCTCGTGTGTTTTAGTGGGCAACTTTAACAGAAAACCAGTCATGTGATATGTGAGTCATCGTGGTGAAACCAGGCGCTCATGAAAATTTAATAATGAAATTGAAGAAAAGGTATTTTTTCACCAGTTTGGCAATTTTTCATCAAATTTTACTTTTTTGGATCTACACCTTTTATTTATTTCCATTCAAAAACACATTTATTTGGTGTGGATTGTACTGAAAAACATTGATTAAAGTCACAAAATATGTAAACTTTTAATTTTCCAGGGACTCTTAGGCTAAGTTCACCCTAAACCCGGCAAGTCCGTCGCCGTCAGCCAGCTGCCCTCAGCAACTTCCTGTCCAGATCGTCCAATTGTGTCCATGGGGTCCACTGTATGTCGTTTCTGTGTCTTCTGTTTACGGTAGAGCCGGCAGTTACTTTCCGGCAAATTGATGCCACGCTTGGAAGGAAAAAACACGGTGCTTTCCAGGAGGAAAAAACGAATTGTATTGCTTTGGTGGGTTTTACAAAACCGGTTATAATTGAAACGGAATTCTCGAACATTTGGTGTTCACCCAATTCACCGCAATCGTAGCGTGCATGGGGAATACTATCTTTTGATTCGACAAGTCTAAGTGATGGACGATACCCAGAAATGATATACGGCTGTGGTCGTTTTTGCTCTCTTTGTCGTATATCACCGATCTTCTTTGGAAAGCTATCATTGAGAAGCTTTTCTTCGTCCATTTTGTGGGTGGTTGGTGGGTGCTCTGATGTGGTTTGCTCCTTCTTTCCTATCAAACATCTATCGTCCTTATCTCCCCTTTTTCTTTTTTTTATGTTTGTTACTCTCTTGTGACACCTCTAATCTTCTGGCGCTCATATGACCTTATGCAGTTGCGAGCGCCTTAAAACCTCTACTAAAACAAACGTTCGTCCATTTTGCCGGGAATTGACTGCGAATCAAGGGCATTAACTCTGTTGGTTGGTATAGTGGGAAACTACTTCCCTTGGACCATCTAGCCATTTGTTTTGTGTGCTCACGGCTCACGACAGCTGGTTTGTGCAGGTGGCGGCCAGCCTGAACTGAACGTGTATATCAGTCACCAGCTTTCATGGTGGGAAACAAGATAAGGGCGTGACCCAAGGAGTTTAGAACTAATCTTCATAACTTACTTTTAATCTCCTTGGGCGTGACCACAGATTACAGCCGGCTGCTGCCAGCAACTGGCCGGGCTCAGCGTGAACTTAGGCTTAAGCTATTGATGATCAAATGTTGGCAGCTATTTTCCTCTCTAGCTTGAGCTCTGAAACAAGGCGACCCCCACCCTCTCCTATTGCAAATATTTCAAATTCTATTCAAGATAGATGGGTATCTTTTATCAACGAAAGCAAGACAAACATGCTTTAAGGTGATACCAATTAACTTCGCACATCCAAAATTTGACGAGCGCCCGATTCCACCGCAACGTGATACTTAATTATACTTTATGTGAAACGCAGGTGATTGATGGAAGCTTTATTGGTGAGTGGCAGGTGTTCTGGTGTGGTTTTCTCCTTCTAGCCTATTATTAAACATTTATGTGGTTTAGAGGAAGTTCAGGAAGGTGTTCGCCTCTCATTCAATAGGTCTCGGGTTCGAATCCGGAGAGGGACGGAAAATTTTCTTCTTAAAATGTTGTCCTTTCACATTGTCATTCTTTCCTTCTCTCTATCAATGTTCTGTCGTCTGTTTTCTTGTCCACTTTCTGCCCCCACCCCCTCACCTCCTTTGCCCCCTCCTTTGGGCCCCTGACTCTTTCTGCAGCTTTTCTACTGCTACTCCTTGGCTCCTTCTTACTGTTGTCGGTCAGCCACACCCCTGACCTTATGGTAGAAGAGATCTACCCCAAGCCTTCTCAGATAAGTATTTAGAGGAATTACTATCAGTTTCATCGGTGGCATGCTATGATCTTCAATCCAACGTCCTCCAATCAGAGATGACCGATCCCCTCTCCACCCCCTCTTCTCACCACCCCCGCCCCTTCTTTTTTCTTTTTTTTTTTTCCTTTTCGCTCCCTTCAATCTTCCCAAGCACCTCCGAAATGGCCACTCCTTCAGTTTTACTACACGATCCTCCCAGCAGATTTGGAGATAAAATGTCTACTGGCGGACTGGAGGGGGCCACTTAAAAGCTTCCACTTCAGAATTAATTTCGAAACAAAATCACCAAGGACGCAGAATGTCGATCGTTGCACTGTGGCGGACGCATTCCTGACGGGTTATTTTGCAGTCCTTCCTGGAGCTATCAACCCTTAACCTGATGAAATTGCCCCTCCCCTCTCCCTTACCCTACCCTCCGCCCCTCCCTCTTTTCTCAGTACTTAAAATGTTTTCATATTCTTGCAGCCTTGCCTAACTTACAAATCTTTG
>NW_004798069.1:11186-11978 GCF_000002075.1 Aplysia californica | reverse complement strand
CACACACACACACACACGCACGCACACACACACACACACAAACAAGCGAGCGCGCACTTACTTTGCCACCTCGTACACACCTAGGAGTATATTATAATTGCTCCTTCAGTCACCGGGCCCCGTTTATAATTTTGCCATGTTGGATTTTAATGTAGGCCATATTTTTCTTTACTTTTTTATTTTGAAGGCTGTTCTGGGTAAAAAATTACACATGGGTTCACCGTCGCGAGTTTGATCTGTAAAGAAAAACACGGCTGAATGACAGCCCAGCCCACACACGCTTATCTTTCACCTCTCAGTATTGGCGTTTTGCATAATATACAAAGGCAGATCAGAGCTCCGAATTCACATCGCTGTGGAATCAGGCGCTCGTCAATTTTTGATCATGTAGAGTTATTGGTATCATCTTAAAGCTTGTTCACTTGTCTTTATTTGGATGAAAAAATATCCATTCATCTTGAATACAAGTCGAGATATTTGCGAATGAAGTAGGTAGGGTTACCTGTTTTCAGAGGCAAAATTAGTGAGAAAATGGCCGCCAAAGATTAGTTATTTCCTTAGCTTAAGAGTCCGTGGTAACAGAAAATTTACATTTTTTGTCCTTTTAATCAAAGGTTTTTCAGAAAAATTCACACAGAAATTAGTTCTTTAATGGGCATGAAAAGTGTAGAGCCTAAAAAACATAAATTTTATAAAAATTCACAAACCTCCGGAAAAATGCAAGTTTTTTCACTTTCATTATTTTGACGAGAGCCTGATTCCACCACGCTGCCTCACATTTTCATACCCCCC
>NW_004798069.1:7077-9245 GCF_000002075.1 Aplysia californica | reverse complement strand
ACATTCGTGTAAAGTGCCTTTCCCAAGGACACAATGTTGGGCCCCTGACGGGATTCGAACCCACGACCTTACGATTGAGAATCCGAGAGACTAACCACTAGGCCACCGACGCCACTGGTCTCTAAGACTTAAACTCCATCGACTGAAGTCATACATGCAAAAACAAAACAAAATAAATAAAAGAAGAAAAGGGCGCGGGGGGGCGAAAATAATGTTCAAGGCCTTTCCATCTTCTATCCTCTTTTGGCCGCCTACCACTATTTGTTCATGTATTTGTGTTCCTCACGCTCTTCTTCACTGATTTGGACTGGACTTAATATTTATTTCCTAGCACATTTCCAATATTCTATTTGTTCCTTTGATTGGACCGGTCGCTCCCAGGAGCAGATGTATTTAATTGTTTAAATTTGTAATGTTTACCCTCTCGACATACTATATGAACTGATGAAATGGTAAAATTTGAAATCCATCTCTTTCACGTCAGACTAGGGGTGGGGGCTCTCGTGGCCTAGATGTTAAGGTGTTTGCCTCTCATTCAATGGTCCCGGTTTCGAATCCCGGTAACGACCGAACAATTTTCTTCTCTAAAATTGTCTCCTGTCACCCCTTTTCCTGCTCTCTAACCATCTTCTATCGTTTGCTTTCGTCCCCACTTTCTGCCCCCACCGTCTCACCTCCTTTGTACGCTCCTCTGAGCTCCTGGCTCTTTCTGCAGCCATTCTACTGTACTCCTTGGCTCCTTACTGCTGCCTTTCAGCCACACCACTGATCTTCTGGTAGGAAAGATCTACACCTAGCCTTCTCGGACAAGGGTGAAAAATCTCGGAGGGCCCGTGTGCAAGTCGCGCACGTTAAATCCCAGGGTGGTCTTAAATCGATAAGAGTAGGCTTCGACCGCCACCGGGCAACATTCAAAATTTCCTACCTAGGCCTACTGAAAAAGTTTAATGTGTCCCGCGCGCTCATATGACCTTATGCAGTTGCGAGCGCCGTAAAACACTTACCCCCCCCCCTAAAAAGACTAGGGGTTGAACATTAAGATAAGAGATAAGATAAGATAAGATAACCCTTTATTGCATCGTTGGGGAACTTTTGTGGCTTTTGAGAGATTGTATAAGCGTATGTAAGTACATAGAATTAAAATTACATATCATTTTCATATTGTTTTGGTAAGTGTTTTACAGCGCTCGCAACTGCTTAAGTTGTCATATGAGCGCACGGGACTATCAGTTGGTAGGAAATTTCGAATTTTGCCCCGGTGGCAGCCGCAGCCTATTCTTATTGATTTTTGACCACCAAGGGATCTTTAACATGCCCAACTTGCACAAGGAGCCTCCGAGATTGTTTCGTCCTTGTCCGAGAAGGCTAGGTGTAGATCTTTCCTACCAAAAGATCAGGGGTGAGGCAGAAAAACAGCAGTAAGGAGGAGCCAAGGAGTAGCAGTAGAAAGGCTGCAGAAAGAGACAGGAGCCCGGACGAGCGTGCAAAGGAGGTGACGGTGGGGGCAGAAAGTGAAATTTAGTGGAAATGAAAGCAGACAACAGAACATTGCTAGAGAGCAGGAAAGGAGGTGAAAGGAGACAATTTTAGAGAAGAAAATTTTTCGGTCGCTACCCGGATTCGAACCCGGGACCTTTTGAATGAGAGGCCAACACCTTAACCTCTAGGCCACGAGAGCCCCCAGAGCAGGAAAGGAGGTTAAAGGAGACAATTTTATATTTAAATTTTTTTTCGGTCGCCACCTGGATTCGAGCCCGGGACTTTTGAATGAGAGGCGAAAACCGTATCCCCAAGACCACGAGAAGCCCCCACTTTCATTTGAGGATTTCAATATAAAGAAACAAATAACAGCTGGCAATGATACAACGTGTCATATCGGATGCCTATCTCAAACTACAAGCAGGAATTTACCACAGGTTTTAAAAGTCATGAAGATTCTTTCGTTGTTATTTTGTGCGTAGAAAAAGAATTTGTTACGTGAGTTAAATTTGTAGACCACGAATTTCTTGTGAAATGGGGGGCTCTCGTGGCCAAGAGGTTAAGGTGTTGGCCTCTCATTCAAAGGTCCCGGGTTCGAATCCGGGTAGCGACAGAAAAATTTTCTTCTCTAAATTTGTCTCCTTTCACCTCATTTTTTGCTCTCTAGCAATGGTCTGTCGTCTGCTTTC
>NW_004798069.1:4431-5526 GCF_000002075.1 Aplysia californica | reverse complement strand
CACTCACCCTGCAGGCAGAGCTGAAACAACTCATGGTGATGTCATCAGAGGAGTTTTTCAAAATGTGAGGCAGCGTGGTGGAATCAGGCTCTCGCCAATTTTTGGACATGTAGAGTTATTGGCATCATCGTAAAGCTTATTCATATGTCTTTATTTGGGTGAAAAAAATATCCATTTATCTTGAATACAAGTCGAGATATTTGAGAATGAAGGGGGTGGGGATCACCTGTTTTCAGAGGTAAAATTAGTGAGAAAATGGCCGCCAAAGATTAGTTATTTCCTCAGCTTAAGAGTCCGTGGTAGCTGAAAATGTACATTTTTTGTGCTTTTAATCAACGCTTTTCAAAAAAATTCATACTGAAATGAGGTTTTTATGGGCATGAAAAGTGTTGAGCCTAAAAACAGAAATTTGAAAAAAATTCACAAACCTGTGGAAAAAATTCAAGTTTCTTTACTTTGATTATTTTGACGAGAGCCTAATTCCACCACACTGCCTCATAAATACACACTTCAACATAAGTTAAGGACCACTCGCAAATTTGGCTAAAATTCCCCGAGGATTTCCGTGCTGCCCGTCGTGGTTTTGCTCCTTTAGGAAGCTTTTGCAGTACGCATTGATAACCCTGACCATCAATGATTTATTTATAGATGTCCACCCATGTCCAGGTGCTGTTTTAGCCTAAACATTGATAACCCATTAACACTTTCAGAGCAAAACATTTTGAAACATTCCTTGCCGTCTTTTTTTCCGGATTTTTTCAGATCAGGGCTGTCTGTCAGGGTGGTCCTTAACTTATGTGGAAGTCTATATAAACAAACCCAATTTGCAAGTTCAGTTGGCAAAATACGAAGGAAATATGGAAGAATTAAACATAGAAAATTAATGTCCTTTGTCAATATGCACCAACGTGCACTTCTCGTCTCTCTCACTTAAAAATTAAGTAATATATCACAAGAGTAGGTCGATTTGAAAATACGTTGATGTGCGCACGCACACTCTCATACGCACACACACACACACACACACACACACACACACACACACACACACACACACACACGCACGCACTCATACACACACACACACACCGAGGT
>NW_004798069.1:0-1044 GCF_000002075.1 Aplysia californica | reverse complement strand
GGGAGATAGGGGGGAGATAGGAGGGAGATAGGGGGGAGATAGGAGGGAGATAGGAGGGAGATAGGAGGGAGATAGGAGGGAGATAGGGGGGAGATAGGAGGGAGATAGGGGGGAGATAGGAGGGAGATAGGGGGGTTAGACCTGTAGAAACAGCTTCAGTTTACAAGGTAGGCTATTAAAATCATTTATTTGAGCCTACAGTTTCGGCGCCAGTAGCTGCTGCATGGTGAAGACGATATACTTACAAGGGTTGAAGTTGTTAGTGATTTTAAAAAAAGATACCTGTTGCTGTTTTGTTTAGTGCAAACAAATCCTTTAAAATTTATCGAAGTTTCGATCTGGTACTTGTAGAATGCAAGACAAGTCACCCAGAATACATATTATACCATCAACGATCACTTCAGAAAAGGTGAAAACTAGCAACTAATAACAACACTTGAGTTATTTGTTTATTTGTTTGGTCAAAAAGTTATGAAAAATATTCTAAGAATAATCAAAACGAACGTGGAAAACAACTGCATCGCATCACTATTTTGCCTACCAAGGCCATGGCTTCGAAACCCAGTAAGCTGCTTTCTTGCGCGCAGTGTAGTTTACCCAGCGTCAATGGTTCTCGTTAGCCACAACGCCTGCGACAAGCAGCTCTCTGTCTCCCTTGTCCCACATTGATTTTGTCAAAGCGCACGAAACAGACGGTATTTTTCACCTGGTCGTGCCACAGTCCAACCGTCCTCCAAGGGATATCTTGGTCTCCAATGTTGACTCGTGTGTGTAAAGGGACTTGGTCTTCGTTCGTTGATGTAAAGGTGAGCGATTTTCCCCGGGTAGAGCTAGTGACTAGTGCTAATTACGCAGGGTCTTTCAGGTGGGGTGGACTACTCATTTTTAGCAGCCTATTTAGGCTTTTATAGTTTGAATTCGCTAAAGACAAATTTTAAAGACTGAAGTATAGAGCATCCCTGTACCCTTCCCATCCTCACTCTCTCTTTCATTCTCATTCAATTACTCTCTCTCTCTCTCTCTCTCTCTCTCTCTCTCTCTCTC
>NW_004798068.1:342486-344220 GCF_000002075.1 Aplysia californica | reverse complement strand
TTCAAAGATAGAGCAGAGCCCTTAAGCTAGCTATACACGTATATTACAATATCAAAGACTGCATCTTGACGTCATTCTGGTCCACCATTGAGCACACCATTTGACTCTGTTTGGAACCAGATGAAGGGCAAGGGGTACATGTTGCACGCACACTCTAATACATACAGCGAGACTGGGTGTTTTGCTCTTCATTTGGGCGTTCATTTAGGCGCGTATGCGTAGAGAAGTCTTCGTAGAGAACAAAGAGCGGCAGCCATGACAGTTCCCGATCTAGGATTTGTTTAATACTTCAACTCTGCTGAACCAACAGCTTGAGCTAATTGGTCGCGAACAAGCGGGCTAAGCCAGATTTTGTTTGAGGGATTCCAGAAATCTTGACCTACACCAAAAGGGGGCATTGCCCTACCTACTAGAGAAGTTTGGTTTCATTGGTGTGTATATTTGTTTGGTTATAGGGAAAACTCTCCTTGTCTTTTAAAGAAACTGAACAAGGGGCAAAAACTTTACCGTTGATTTTCTCAAAACAGCATTTTTCGGGATAGCCCCCTTGGGCTTATTAAAAGCGACCAATTGGCCACAAAGTTAGAGACCGCCAAAGTCAAAGTTCTTCAACCTTCTGTATTTGGCCCACCTTGCCAAGGTCAGAAAACAAAAACAAATTAGCTTGCGAAACCAGTTAGTTCTTTCAAAGCTTCCTGACTGAAGCGCTTCCAAATCGACATGAAGTCAAACGCAGGAAAGGAAGCCTCACATGCTAGGCCTACCGTAAACCAAGTGGAGAATGAGATTGCGTGTTTACAACGTTTTACCGCTCAACTTTGTCCCACTCTCCCAGATTTCACCCCGTTTGTTGCTTGATGATAGTTCACAGCAGACCAATGTTGTGTGTGTGTGAGTGTGTGAGTGAGTGCGCGTGTGCGTGTGCGTGCGCGCCATGTGGTCCCACGCGCGCGTGTGAGCCTGGTGTGATGGACTAGTACGCAATGCTCCCTCGCAAGGCACAGCAAACTTCTTTCTCAACGCGCGAGTGCTGCTTAGTGAATTGCTTGCTGGCTGGCCAAAAGCTGGTGGCAGTTATTGTGTGAATTGGAGAATCTTGGTTTGGATGTTTGGAAATTAGAAGCAAAATCAAATACGCCTTGTGCTAGTTGGATTCGTAAACAGGTCTCAGTCGTTGTACCAGCTTTATCATCATGGACTTTGACAGTTGGTATGTATAATTTGATTATTAAAGTGGGATGCCGTGCAGCTGGTGTGCGTGTTTATACGTGCGTGCGTGCGTGCGTGTGTGTGTGTGTGTGTGTGTGTGTGTGTGTGTTCATTCGACTGTGTGTGTGTGTGTGTTTGGATGCACACGAATATGTATAAAAATGTGTATACGTGTGTGTATGCAATTGTGTGAGCGCGCGCTTGTGTGTATGCATGTCTTTGTTTGTTAAAGAGAGATGTTGTGCTCTACCAACCATACTTTGTGTAACTTGCAGTAAAACGACGATTCTCAAAACACAACTCCAGTTGCATGAAAAGACAGTATTAAAAAAGAAAAAGAATAAAAACCATTCTCCCCTGGACGCTGTAAAACACTAAAGACCAAATTAAATTTTAAAACACAGACCAAAAAAAAAAGAAAGAAAGGAATGGATCGATATATAAACAGATAAATGAATATAAAACTAAAAGAAAATAATTTTAAAAGCGTAATAAAAAAGCACAACAAAACAAAACAACCCCCCC
>NW_004798068.1:338862-340073 GCF_000002075.1 Aplysia californica | reverse complement strand
TTTTGTTTTTGAGGCGACCGAGTCTGGCGATCGGATCGGCCGATCCCATCCATAGCGGGCACCCCGTACTAGACAGATGGTCCTCTTAGATATTGTCATAACAATACTATAGAAGAAAGACCGCTAGGGATGAAGTGGGAAGTGGCTGTTTATACAGGTGGTTGTCTGGAACAGATGGTGATATTAGTGGTAGTTTGATCAGGTTCAACTGTAGATGGAACGAGTGTTTTATCAATTATAGTGCGGTCAAAAATGCCTGGCGCAACCTTTTGTCATATCTCCTTAACTATCGAACATGATAGATTCTCCAACTTTTCCACAATGATTTATATCAATTGTCTTAGCTAGTGAATATTTTTTTTCAAATTGTGGCACACAGTATTCTAGAAAATTCTTTTATAAAAATAATAATAATAAATCCCTTTCAGTGGTTTCCATAGATTTTTAAAGGTTTACAGCTCGAGCAATATCGCTTTTAAAAGCAAGTCTATAATTTTTTTCTAATCGCAACATTATGCTTATTGAACGTATGCTAAGGGAACCTTTGGTGCAAAAAATGTGTTTACTATAAAAGTAATTTCTTGTAAGAAGTTTTGCCACAAAAAAGTGTGATTGTTTTCGAGAAGCGGGAAATGCTTTGAATCGATCAAACATATTTTCCTCGTAATGGAGATTCATAGTATTTTACTTAAAATTATGAAGAAAAGTTTTTTTATTTGAGCCTCAGTTGTTGTGGGAAAATGTGATTAAGTTAAGACAAATTGATACAAACTGCTGTGCAAAGTATGGGTGACATCGAATCACCCGTTAAAGAAGATATTTGAGGATAGGTTGCGTCACAAATTTTTGACCGCACTGTTATATGTAAATACCCTCACAGACGCACATTTCAGTACGTCCCAAACTGAGAAAAATAAAGTTTATTGTTAGGCTCTAAATATAGACCAACAGGGAGATTGTAACGCAATAAAATTAAGGACGACGAAAAGAAGTTCAGCAGCCGACTGCATAATAAAAACAACTAGGTCAGAATCTGCATTGCTAAGTATGGGTTAATTATAATTTGGAATAATAATATTACAAAATAGATATATGAACGGAGCTACAAAAAGCGGGTATTATAATATTATGTTTACATTTCCCTTGCACATACGGGCGCACACACATACACACATAAGCACACATACAGGCATACGCACACACACACACAC
>NW_004798068.1:336051-337094 GCF_000002075.1 Aplysia californica | reverse complement strand
TGGTTGTTAAGCCCGGTCCGGTTGTGGCTGGTTAGATCTGCTTCCTTGTTCATACTGGATCTTTCTAGATTTTTCTGGATCTTTCTTTTTTTTTGTATAGAGAAAAGCTGCACAGGAAATTTGTTTTTGTTTGGGAGATTTGTGCAGTTTTCTTTCGAAGGTGGACAAGAAATGGGTGACGGAGATGTGAAGGAGTGGGTGAGGGATTGGCGAGGGGTGAGGAATGGGTGAGGGATGGTTGAGGGGTGAGAGATGGGCGGTGGATGGATGAGGGATGGGTGAAGGGTGGTAGATGGGTGAGGGGTGAGGGAAGGGTGAGGGGTGAGGGATGGGTGAGGGATGGTTGAGGGGTGAGGTATGGAAGGTGGATGGGTGAGGGATGGGTGAAGGCGTGTGAGAGATGAATGAGGGGTGAGAGATGTGTGAGGGTGTGAGTGAGAGGGTGTGTGAGAGGGTGAGTGAGGTGTGAGTGAAGGGTGAGAGGTGTGTGAGGGTGTTGTGATGGGGTGAGTAAGAGAATGTGTGAGTGGATGTTTGGGGGGATGTGTGAGGTGTGATTGAGGGGTGAGTGAGAGGGGTGAGTGAGGAGTAGGTTATGGGATAGATGATGGGGTGTTGGAAGGTGACGGTGAGAGGTCGGTTAAAGCATGTGAAGGATGGGTGAGCATTTCAGTGAAAAGAAAGTAAGGGAAAGTCAATGAACAATTCCAACCTTAATCTCTAAACGATTTCTTGTCTACATAGTTCTACCTCCTATTTCAATGCCTTCCAGCCAGGGAGATATCACCCACACGTTGTCGGTGTGATAATTTTGGTGGGTGGTTGGAATCACCAGGGCTGTGAGAGACAGGTATTATTTAATACCACTCTTGGAAGTGCATTAAGTGGGCGGTAGGAAGATTTTAGCCTTTGGATGGTAGAAAAAGTGGGCGCTGGCTATAAAAAGATTGACAAGCACTGTACTATATATAGTCTACTAGGGGAACTCAAAGGCTTTCTTATGTACGCCTGCTTTACATCACGTCAGCGGTGTCTGTGGTGTG
>NW_004798068.1:328771-329979 GCF_000002075.1 Aplysia californica | reverse complement strand
CCATCATCATCGCCACCACCATCACCATCACAATCACCACTACCATCATCACCACCACAACCACCACCATCACCACCACCACAATCACCTCCACTACCACCACCACCATCACCACCACCACCACCATCACCACCACCAACAGCGATGACAACGACAGCAGCAGCAGCAGCATGTCTATTACCATTCCACATGCACCAGCTAAAAGGAGGAAAACGATAATGAAAGAGTGAAAGCTCCCGGCTTTTGTCTTGTAATTTCTGTCTGGACGCCCCTACAATGATACAAGGGCGTACGTATTGTGCGCGTTGCATAAAATCGATAGAAAAGAAAGCGATCTCCCCAGGTTCCAGAATGAGGCGTTTCATTTTCTATTCCACTCGCCTTTGAATAATATAAAATATGTCCGGGCCAACCTTTCCGCAGAAAGAGACATCTCTATCTCAAACGACCTCATGACAGGGGGACCATGGGAACTGCATCAATACGCAGGTTATATACGGTGCACGCTTACTCGAGGTTGTACGATTTTTGTAGGGTCTGCTTGATGGCCATTTCACAAAGACCACCCTCCTTTTAAATGTTATTGAGGATCGGTTGTTTTTTTCTGAAGGACCTTATTATGCAGATGTCAAAGTTTATTAAAAGTGGATTTCCGTCTTTTAATGAAGCATACAAATTGTATCCCTTTTGTAAGTTGGGTGAATTGTATGACCCACTTTTTCTGTCTGATCCTATCATGCAGAGCCGATATTGCAAAAACTCTTGTACACCTCCCTTTAGACTACGCAGAAGGTCGTGTGATGTAGAGTTCTACTTGAATAAACTAGCAAGCGTTTGTCTGGAAAACTTATGAAATATATACATGTAATAGCAATTCGTTCCGCCAGGGACAGTCTGTATTTTCGGTCATGCGTTTTATAGGCCTAATATTTTCATGATTCTTTGTGAAGTAAACGTTTTGATGACTTCCACGAAAAGGTCACTGCAACTGTTGGCAATGTTCCGAACCAGTAGTCGTTTGAACTAATAGCGACATTTTGGAGCCCAAAAAGTCCCCGGTGCACCATGCACGTGTTGAAAAGTCAAAAGTGAAAAAGAAAGGGATTTTTTTTTCTTTTTACGTATTCAAGGTGAAAGAAACGTTTACAGGATTCAAATGGCAGGGAGATTTTGTGTGGGTAGGTTAGTGTGTTTATGTGTCTGAGGGG
>NW_004798068.1:325079-326055 GCF_000002075.1 Aplysia californica | reverse complement strand
CTCTCCTAAAGACATACGGAAACAAGGGACTAGCACCAGCAAAGACAACAACTCCAACAGCAACCGCATCATCAGACACCACTTACTTACTTTTACTTTTTTCTTCCGCTTGTACCCTGGGGTGTCGCGGGGAGACACAGGCGTCTGTCTGCAGCAAGTCGTGTGGCCTGTAGGAGGGACATCCTATGATCTCTAAGGGTGTCTGCCACAGATTCACTCCATCGTCGCCTTGGTCTTCCTCTGGCTCTCCATCTAGAATATTTAGTGTTGTATGCTCTCAGAGCTAGATGGTTTGAGGGCATCTGCGTGTGGTGTCCGAACCACTTGACCTTTTGTGACACCACAACATTGAAAACAACAACAACAACAGCAACAACAACAACAACAACAACAACAACAACAACTCCAACAGCTACAATAGCATCAGACATCACAACATTGAAAATAACAACAACAAAACAACAACAACAACAACAACAACAACAGCAACCACAGTGCCACCATCATCACCAAAGAACAAAAATGGCAATAACAACAACAACAGTAACAAACAACACACACAACAATAACACCATAACAACACCATCAACACCACTACCGCCACCACCAACAACAACACTGCCGTCACCAACTACAAAAAAAATCGATGGCAACACCTCATCACCATCACCACTACCACCAACAAAAACCAATAACAATAACAACAACAACAACAACAACAACAACAACAACAACAACAACATCAACTACAACACAGGTTATTCTATATATCACCATTACCATCAAAAACAACCAACAACAACAGAAGCAGCAGCAACAACAGTTCATCTATCCCATACACTCTTTCCCCCAATACCCCCGGTGACCACCACAAAGAGCTGCCGGAAGCGACCGACAAAACCTGACACCTGATTATCTGACCATGTCCGTCACATTAATCCCCCTCCCTCCCCCCCCCCTTTCCCCGTGGGACGTC
>NW_004798068.1:323464-324364 GCF_000002075.1 Aplysia californica | reverse complement strand
TTATTATTTCAAAATTATAAAATAAATTAAATGTGAAATTTGAGTTTGATAGCTGGCATTGTATCATTCTTGTGGGTTCTTCAGTTTCATAATATGTCAATTTTAATTTCCATATTTTTACACTTTTGAAAATATATGTGAATGTTCCTTGATGTGAGTAAAAGAATAAAGATGGAAGTGATTTTTTTTTATAATTCAAAAATATAAAATATTAACGCAATCTTCAAGTTGCCGCGCAATTATTCGATCAGCGTGCAGCGCAATCTTAAGATCGGTATAGATCTATTGCGCGGAACAGATATTTACTATTTGTCTTGTTTTCTAAAGATCTGAGTTCGAAACTGAAATGAGGGTAAAGGCAGAAAATTACGAAGAACATCTACGTCATTCTGCTGAGCTCATGCAGTTACACACTCTGCCCGGGATAGCTCTGACAGTTAACCTCGAAGCCACCCGCCTTCTAATTCTCCTGAACTGTTTCGATGAGGGCATAAAACGTGTCCAATCAATGACTCTGCCCCTTCCTCCACCAGCGCGATAGAGCGCAAAGGAGTACGCCACACCCACGCATCGTACATACAACGAGGTGGGATCAGGCGCTAGTCAGTTTATGGGCTTATGGAGTTATTAATATCTTCATAAAGCACATTCATTTGCCTTGTTTGTGATGGAAAAAAAAAACCCATTTATCTTAAATAGAAGTCGAGATATTTCCGATTGAAGGAGATGGGGGCCGATTGGTTTCAGGGGTAAAATTAACGAGAAAATGGCTGTCAAAGTTTGGTGACATCCACAGCTTGAGAGCTTAAAATTATTTTTTATGTGCCTTTAATCAACTCCTTTAAGTAAAATCCCCAAGAAAATGTGTTATTAATAGACATAGAAGGCTTTGAGCAAAAC
>NW_004798068.1:321349-322327 GCF_000002075.1 Aplysia californica | reverse complement strand
AAGAGAGGGAAAGAAAGAAAGAAAGAGCGAGAGATAGACAGAGAGAGAGTAAGAGAGGAAAAGAAAGAAAGAAAAAAAGAGCGAGAGATAGAAAGAGAGAGGGAAAGAGAAGGAAAGAGAGAGAGAAAGAGCGAGAGAGAGCGAGAGAGAGAGCGAGAGAGAGTGAGAGAGATAGAGGGGAGAGAGAAAGAGCGAGAGAGAGAGAGATAGCAAGAGGGAGAGAGAGAGAGATAGAGAGAGAGAGAGCGAGAGACAGAGAGACAGAGAGAGAGAGAGGAGCAAGCAATTTCTAAGGCTCAGCTGAAAGAAGGCACGACATCATCAGGAGGAAACAAGCAAGAGCAGTGGCATAAATTGGTGGTCCGTGGTATTGGCTTCAAATATAATTTGAAACATTGTACGCTTACGTCAACGCACGTCTTTTTTTCATTTTAGAGGCGGGCTGCTTTCACTCATCAGCCTGCCAGGGCCGACCCACACTGAATGGGTCACAGCAGACGATTATTATGTTCCGCGCCATTTACCGACCTGCGCAGTCTTATGATTGCGCTGCGTGTTTAAACGATCGTATAATTGCGCAGCCATCTTAAGATTGCGCTGCGCGTTTAAACGATCGGTTCAATGTGCACAATAGTATCTGTGGAAGTGAATTTTAAAAATATATATTTCAAAAATATAAAAAATTAAATGTACTTTGTGAACTTTGAGTTTGATACCTGGCATTGTATCATTCTTTTGAGCTCTTCGGTTTTATATGTTAATTTTAGTTTTAATCTTAATTTCCATATTTTTACACTTTTGAAAATGTAGCCTATGTGAATGTTCCTTGATGTGAGTAAAAGAATAAAGATGGAAGTGTATCTTTTTAAAATTATTTCAAAAATATAATATATTAACGCTATTTTCAGATTGACGCGCACTTATACGATCGTTAGAACGCGCAGCGCAAAGATTGCACATATCGGTAAATTGCGCGGA
>NW_004798068.1:318362-320450 GCF_000002075.1 Aplysia californica | reverse complement strand
CACACACACACACACACACACACACACAAACGAAACAAAACAAGACCCGTTCCTCCCTTCTTTCAAACATGCCCTTTGAGAACCAAAAGCCAATTTTCCATCTTATTTCTATTGCGCATTCCCCATAAGATTTTATAGTATCATCTTCTGCCATCTATAATGACATTTCTCCCCAGCATTAGGGCGCCACATTTCCATCGGGTGCCAAATTGACGTGGAGTGTAAAGCCAGCTCTAATTGTATTCCAGACTTCGCCGTCGTGTTTTATAGCTCTTGTTTGCATAAAAGATTGCACAACCCGGAGCTCGGTCCTTTTTCAGGGCCACAAATACGTATCATTGATCTTAAAATGCGAAGTAAAATGATGTTGTTGTTGTCTTTCTTTATAAAAAAAACCCAAACCTTTAACGATGATTAAAAGTGCATACGGGACTGGTTTCGAAATGAACACAGCAGCAATTTCATCTAGCCTTTTTTCAAGTCTATTTTTTTTCTTATTTGGCCCGTTCAAAGCTCCGACATCTAAGTGAACCACTGTAGCGGTATGGTTTTACGGCTAGCCACTGCGCCGTTGCAGGCAGACGTGAGCCCGATAGCCCCATAGCCCGATTCCTGTATGAGGAACGTATTTCATCGAGTATCTCTGACTGCTGGGATGATGTATCCTTCTATCCTACCTGGTAACTCAATAACTCAGTGTCTAGAGTTAAAGAAAAACAACAACAAATGGCTTTTGTTTTAGTTTTAGTTGGAGTTTTACGGCATATGCAATACAAATAGGTCATAGAAATGCTATATTATCTAACAGTAGCTCGCTCTTTTCAAAGTTCAACCAGAGAGCCCGAGACAGCCTCCGGCCTGGCAGTGAAAGGGTCTCATGCCATTGGAATACTGTGCGTTCTTTTCAAGAAGCGGAACCTCTAAATTTCTCTTCCAAGGAAGTTGAGCCGAATGGGGAAATTCGTGTAAAGTACATGTACCTTTCCCAAGGTCACAACGTCTGACCGAGCCGAGGCTCGAACCCTTGAACCGGCACTCTCACTGTTTCAAGTCCGGTAGCCTAACCACAAGGCAAACGACGCCATCCAGCCTCTCTGCCGGGACGTTGAATCTTACTCAGCCCGGGTTGGCCTTGACTTGCAGGTTGAAGCAGCCCATTTCCTAAGAGATCTACCTCTTGCTAATAGGTGGATAGGTGTGTAAAACATTTTCCGTCAGTGAATGTGTGGTGCTGGACAGAGGACATGAAAAGAATGAAGAGGAACAGCAAAGAATCTCCCTTTAAAAAACAGCAACAACAACAATAACAATAACAACAGCAACAGCAAGAACAACAACAACAACAACAACAACAACAACAACAACAAAAACAGCAACAATGTCAATAACAACAACAACAGCAACAAGAAAACCCATTTCCCCATTAACAGATTTACTCAAAAAATGGGAAAAGGTGCGTGGGAGGGGAGGGGAGGGGGAGTGGTGGCGATTCCATTAGTGATATTTCTCTCCTCTCTCGGATGAGCTGAAAAAACGGGGAGTTATATTGTAAGTGTTCATTGTGAGAATGTCCAAAGATGGGCGAACAGACAGACAGACAGACAGACAGACAGACAGACAGACAGACAGACAGACAGACAGACAGACAGACAGACAGACAGACAGACGGATAGACAGACAGACAGATAGACAGACAGACATGAGGCGTCAGACTCTTATCTTCAGGTTATTCCAAAATCGCCCAAGTCAGTCTCTTGGAGCTTCTAAACAAAGCCCTTATTGCAATAAATACGTCTATGGCCATTGTATAATAGCACTTTAGTTTTGTTTTGTCTTGTTATTTCCTTCCAAGAGTTTAATAATGTAGACCGTAATGCACATAGAGCTTGATCTTTAATGGAGATGTGCGCTATACAAATGCTACTAATCATCATCATCATCATCATTGTTTAAAAAGCAGAGTAAGAGGGTAAGTCATCCTCCTCCTCCTCCTCCTCCTAATCCTCCTCTCCCCTCCTCTTCTCTTCTTCTTCTTCTTCTTCTTCTTCTTCTTCTTCTTCTTCTTCTTCTTCTTCTTCTTCTTCTTCT
>NW_004798068.1:316543-317858 GCF_000002075.1 Aplysia californica | reverse complement strand
GAGGGGATTTTTTGTTGTTGCTCATTTCCCCCCACTCTTGATATTATGATGTATCCTGTTTTAACAGGTAAATTGGTTTTTTGTTTTTTTCATCAGCCTTCCCATACTTAAGATCATAAAAGACTCAGAGAAACATATTTGTGAGGTATCGTGGTGAAATAAAGGGCTCGTTAAAATAATAAAAACGAAAAAAAACCCAGACATTTTTTTCCGCCAGTTTGGCAATTCTTATCGAAATTTTATTTTTTGGCTCAACACCTTTTGTGTCCATATAATAAGATATTTATTCAATATTGTGTATTTAACTCTCAGTTATCAATGACTTACAAGATATTAAAGTTACCGAACTTTAGCATACAATTTTCTCACTAATTCTACCACTGAAACCAGGCGACCCCAACTCCTTCAGTTGCAAATATCTCAACCTCTATTAAAAATAGATAGTTTCTTTTTTGTGTGAAAACGAAGCAAATAAATAAGCCTTTAGATGATAGCAATAACTCTACATGCCCAAAAGTTGACGAGTGCCTGAGCCCACTACGTCGTGACACATTTAGAAAAACCTGAACAGTTGGGTAACGCTAGGATTGTAAGTTTTAGTAAGAGTTGTTCGGCACTTGCAACACAATGAGGTCATATAAGTGCCGATGATTAGAGGAGTTATAAGAGAGTAAAAAGCACAACAAGAAGGATGGGAGATAAGGACGATAGACGTTTGAAAGGAAAAAAGAAGCAAACCACACCAGAGCACCCGCCAACCACCCACATCCTGAACAGATGGGTGACGCGGAAACACTAGGATTTATGGAGTATCAGAGCCGACTAGAGCAAAGAGCTTGTAGTGCTCCACTCCTTACTCCTCTACAATTTATTGTTTTTTGCAAACACTAGAGTCCATTCCCCCCTCCTCAATACACACACGCACGTATACAGACATACATACACAGACACACTCATACACACTCACACACGCACACATCTCGCCCACCTCTCCACTCCCACACACACTCACACACTCAAACACACACTCACACACACTCACACACACTCACACACACTCACACACCTCGCTCACCCAAAATCCCCACGCGTCATCATTGTCTGAGAACATCATAGTACTGATAAAGAGAATCACTCGATCCCCTCCCCCTCCCCGCCCCCTTCCCCTCCTCCTTTCCCTTCCCTTTTTTCTTTCCTTTTTTCCTTTCCTTCTTCCTTTCACTTCCCTTTATTCCGTACCCCCATACCCTTTTCCAGTTTCCAGAAACCTATTTCCCCTTCTCCCCTTCTTTTTCCTCCCTTCTCCATTCCCTCT
>NW_004798068.1:313906-315736 GCF_000002075.1 Aplysia californica | reverse complement strand
ACCTGTTTGCCCCCCCCCCAAAAAAAAACAACTAAAGACCCCATTGAAATGTTCACCGACATATGCCCTCCTTTCCCGACCCTCTACCCGCCCCACCCCCGCCTTGGTTCCCACCCACATAACAACTGACTTCTTCTTTTCTCGGGTTACTTTACAATTCTCAACAACCCCTCCAGTCTTTCTGTCAACCTACCTCCGAAATATCCCCGACTCTGTTTGTTCGTCTATCCTTCAGTCTATCACCCTCCGATGTATCATTCAGTCTGTTTATTATTCTGCCCATCAGTCTATCAACCTCCGAAATACCCTTCTGCCTGTTTTTGAGTCCGTCCGTCAGTCTGTATACAGTGAATCTCCAAGGGCTCTCACCACCCACCCACCCCCCTCTCCCGTCCTGTGTTTACTTCCCCCCCTGTTCAGGTTTATATTTCCCATTTGGGTTTTTGTTGCGGTTTTTATTCTGACGGAAGGCCTATAAATAAACTGTCGTGAAGAGACGGAATGGATCAGACATAATAAAAAGGTAAAAGGGGTTGACTTAACTGACTACATTATTTTACTACTTATCAGTAACTTTGAGCTAGCAAACCCACTTTATTGCTTTAAGAACGGTCTCTACTTTTAGCTTATAGCTTTTAACTTTAGTGAGGCTTTTGCGGCACTTGCAACACATGCAGGCTGCCTAAGTGCGGAAAATTAGAAGAAAAAAAAGAAGAAAGTGCGATGAGAATGAAAGATGTTTTATAGGACAGTTGGAGCAAACCAAACCAGAGCACCCACCAACCACCCACAGAGAAGGAAGGAGAGGACAAAGAGAATAACCCATTACACAATTACGGCAATACCACACCTTTTAAAAAGTCTATCGTGCCTGGCTTATATACATGGATACTCTCCAGAATCACAGACACATTAAAGCAAAGTTACCCTGACCAGCCTTCCTAGCTAATTGACCATACATTTTTAGATGTCGGAGGACACTCTTTAGCGGGCTATGCCGGGGTCCTAGCAGAAAGTCCTTCGGTGAATCCCAGTGGAAGAGGCCAGCCCTCAGAGAACGTGTTAATGACGAGGAAAACTTCCTGCTGGAATAGCCTTTGATTCCAAATCAATAGGACACACCCAGTCAAGACCCTGTGTTGTTGTCAGGAGTAGGGCAGGCGGGCTCGACTTGTGTGTTTGTTGACAGACTGTCTGTTGGACACACTTGGTTTTTATATAAAGGTTGAGGGGGAGGAGGGGGAGGGATGAGGAAGGGGAGGGAGGGAGAGGAGCGAGGGGGAGGGAGGAGGAGAAGGAAGGGAAGGAGAAGAAGGAGGAGGGGGAGGGGTGAGAGGAGCGAGGGAGAGGGAGGAGGAGGGGAGAGAAGGGAGTGGTAGGGGGAAGAGAGGAGGAGAGAGGGAGGGAGGGAGGGAGGGAAGGAGAGAGGAGGAAGAGGAGAGTAAGAAGGATGGAGAAGAGAAGTAAGAAAAAAAGAGAAGGAGGAGAGGAAGGAGGGGGAAGGAGAAGAAGGAGGAAGAGAAGGCGGAGTAGTAGGAGAAGGATAGGACGTGGAGGAGGAAGGTGGGAAGAGGAGGAGGGGAGGAGATAGAACTTTGAGAAAAGAAGAAAGGACGGGGAAAAGGAGGAGGGAGAAAAAGAGGAGGCGGCAGTGGCACGGAAAAGGATGGTGAAGAGAAGGAAAGTGGGAGGGGATTGGGTGAAAAACAGCTATAAATATCACCAACTTTATAAAGGTTGATAAAAGTAACCTTTATACACTGACGCATCACATCAACCTTCTTTATCTACCTTCTGGTTTCACTGCTCTTCGCTTTATTTTTGTTTCTT
>NW_004798068.1:312015-313806 GCF_000002075.1 Aplysia californica | reverse complement strand
AGGGGGGGGGGAGGAGGGGAGTGAATCTTTACTTTACTTTTACCCCAGTCCACCAATACTTCAGCATCACAAAATGGAGTTAACGAATATTCGTTATTCGGTCAGCTCTAGGCAGAGGATAATCGCGATCGTCGTCCGTGAAGTCACTTCTCACGATCACGTGATCGATAACTCACTCAGACTTACTCACGCGTGGACGGGGACGAAGACATTTATTATTGATACCCTTGTCGCCTGATCACTGCAACAGACAACAACAAGAACAACAACAACAACAACAACAATAAGTGGGTGGTTGGTTGGCGTTTGCTCTGGTGTGGTTTGCTTCTTCTTTCCTGTCAAACATTATAATATGTATATCGTCTTTATCTCCCCTCCTCCTTTTTGTGTTTGTTACTCTCTCGTAACACTTCTAATTTTTGGTATTTATATTATGACCTTATTGTGTTTCCTAGGGCCGAAAAACCCTTATTAAAACTAAAACAACATCAACAATAAACGTAAACAAACCACAACAACATCAGCAATAACCATTATAAAAATACAAGAACTACTAAAATAATCGCTGTCGCTAAAAATCCACTGAAATCCGTTTGGGTGATTTCTTTTTACATCACAGACGAAAAAAAATCCCATTAGTTTCTGTTTTGTTGTTCCTTTCAGGAATAATGAAAAGCATTGTACGCCTTGACCATAGCGATAAACTGCATTTTGATGATGTTGAAAGGTGCATCTTTGACAGAACTTTTAGTTTTAGTTTTAGTAAGAGTTTTACGGCACATGAAACACAATAAGATCATGTAAGTGTCGAAGATTAGAAGTGTTACAAGAGAGTAACAAACACAAAAAAAGAAGGAGGGGAGATAGAGAAGATATATTTTAAATAGGAAAGAAGAAACGAACCACACCAGAGCACCCGCCCTCCACCCGAAACAGCAACAACAACAACAACAACAACAACAACAACAACAACAACAACAACATTAATAACCACAACCACAACCACAACCACAAAAAACCCACAACCACCCACAACAACAGCAACTTCTACTACGCACTACAACCACATTACAACTAGAGCTGCAACATTAGAGTAGAGACAACAGTGGTCATAACAGCAGATAAAGCTGTCCTTCAGAACAGAAAGAAAAAATAGCAACAACAATCAGCATAACCACAACCACAACAACAACCACAACCACAACAAAAGACCAACAACAGTAACCACAACCACAACCACAACAACAACAACAACAACAAAAACAACAACAACAACCACAACAACAACAACAACAGTTACCACAACCACAACAGTAACAACAACCACAACAGTAACAACAACCACAACAACAACAACAACAATAACCACAACCATAACAGTAACCACAACCACCACAACCACCACAACCACCACAACCACCACAACAACCACAACAGTAACCACAACCACAATCGCAACAACAACAGTAACCACAACCACAACAGTAACCACAACAACAACAGTAACAACAACCACAACAAAATACCAACAACAACCACAACCACAGCAGTAACCACAACAATAAACACAACTACAACAACAATAACAACAACCACGGTCATCGACACTTTAGCCAAACGTGATACCAACTGCGCTACCCTATCCCCACAAGGACCCCGAGTGACCAAAGGCCATGGGGTGGAGAGAGGTGAAAAGGGTGGTGTGAATAAATGATGGTAGTATCTAGACTTATGATGGTCTGTGCAAGGGTGAGGTGAGAGGAAGGGAGGGAGGGAGGGAGAGAGGGAGAG
>NW_004798068.1:309102-311915 GCF_000002075.1 Aplysia californica | reverse complement strand
CACACACACACACACACACACACACACATACACACACACACATACACATACACACGCCTGATAGTAGAACATCTGAGGAATTATTGATTGGTATGGCAGTAGCTTTCATGAAGGCAGAACCTTCAAGTTCAGCAAGTTGACTGATTGTCAGAATCCTGCTTGCTTCGATTTCTGAGCATACGTTAGTTTGCTACTTTACTTAATGCTTCCTTCAAAGGACAAAACATGTTCGACCCAAAAACTATTTTGTTCGACGTTTGTGCTGACAGAGTAGTGGTTCGTATGAATTGTTCGTAGCCTTTTTCAGAGCCTCAAAAGAAAGATATACTATATATGATTATGACTTTTTGTGACAGTCCATAGTGACAATAGTAGCGTCGGTAGCCTATAGTGATCAGGCGTCCAGACCTATAATCCTGAGATCGCGGGTTCAGGGGTTCGAGCCTCAGCTCGGTCCGACGCTGTTTCCTTGGGAAAGACACAACACAAATTGTCTATTTGGCTCCGCCCTTTCGAAGATGGACGTTTAACTCTGAGGTCCCGCCTTTTAGATTTATCCCAATAGAGTTGATAGGGGCAAAAAACCTATACTTTTTTTACCATTTTATAGTGACAATGACGGAGAAGTCTTTTGAGGGGCAGTAAGTATAAGTTTAACGACAAATAGGTTTTCAGATGTCGCCCATCCAGGTGGACTTGTCAAACCAAGAGATCACTGTGAAATTCTTATGAGGAAAGATCTAGACGGTCAGAGAACGTATAAGAACGTATAGGGAAAGATGAATACAGGAGGAATAGCCTCTCCAGCGGCAGAAGGTACAACACAATCATAATGACGCGTTCCATTGACGTCACCTGGCCTATCTGCTTGCCATCTCACGTAGCTACTCGCTGCCTTAGAGTCACAAAGTTATGTCTGACAGTTTGGGCCGTTTTGAGTTACTAAGACCACGAGGCGAGATACCAAATTTTCTACATGCTTTTTCAGTCTTTATAGAGATATTCAAAGAATTGCTTTCAGTAAAGCTTGATATGTGAGGCAGCGTGGTGGAATCAGGCTCTCGTCAAAATAATCAAAGTGAAGAAACTTGCATTTTTCCCCAGGTTTGTGAACTTTTATTGAATTTTTGTTTTTTGGCTCAACACCTTTCTAGCCCATTAAAGAACTCATCTCTGAGTGGATTTTTCTGAAAAACGTTGATTAAAGGCACAAGAAATGTAAATTTTCAGTTACCACGGACTCTTAAACTAACGAAATAACTAATCTTTGACTGCCATTTTCTCACTAATTTTACCTCTGAAAACAGGTGACCCTCACCTCCTCCTTTCACAAATATCTCGACTTGTATTCAAGACAAATGGATATTCTTTTATCCAAATAAATAAAAGTGAACAAGCTTTAAGATGATACCAATAACTCTACATGCCCAAAAATTGACGAGAGCCTGATTCCACCACGCTCCCTCACATATGTTAAACTCACATTTTTAACGTCAAATTTCTCAAAACTATGTACTGAGCAGATAACACATTGTTCTTCTAGGGAAGCAGGGTGCGGTGGCGGAGCGGTTAGTGCGCTCGTCTCTGAAGCGAAAAATCTGGGTTCGAGCTTCGGTTCGGACACGGAATTTTTTCGCCCCCTTCTGCCCACCCAGCAGTAATGGGTACCTGACTTCGAGTTTGGGAAGTAAAGGCGGCTGGAAAGGAACTGGCCTCCCTACCACAATATGCCGAAGGCCAAGGAAGTTGTCTCACTAAAAGGGCAATCTCCAATGACCGGATCGGATGTGGGATCAACTTTACTTTTTTATTCCAGGGAAGCATATCACTTTCAGCACCCTGTGAACTGTTGTTGTATCTGTCTCGTCGAGATTGAAGATATTTTAATGTGCTCCTGTCACACCCAGTTCTATATATATATAGAAAGCAGATTAAAGAATGCACCAAGTGCATGGCGGTTGAAAGCAGTAGCTTGTACTAAGGATGTTGCTTTAGCTTGTCTGAGGCACAGCTCTTTGTGGCGCCTCATTAACCCAATGTGCCACTCTTTTCCATTTTCCTACGATATGTTTCTCGTCTTATTCGGTGGGCTAAATTATTCTTTTTGTCTAGATTATGTTCCATTTGGCTTTTCATGTCATCCCATTTGTCTTTGCAACATTTTAAGACAGCTTACAGAAACGTTTCGGCTCTAGCCTATGAAACTTCATGGAGAGATGGAATGAGTAACGTGCCAAACCATTTTCTTGAACAACAACAAAATCAAGTAGCTAGGTTTTTTTTAAAGGCGCATCCTTTCTCTCCATCTGTTTTAGGTTACTTCGTAACTTTCTGTGAGGAATTTTTCTATCTTTTACAGACTGACGCCTCGATATTTCATGGATCATGACTTTATCTATGGCGTCTCGCATGACAGCGGGTGATGTCTTTCCGAAATTTTTCTTGCTTTTGAACATGCACCGGAGGCGTGATTTTACCTGAAAAACAATCCGAGGACGTGACAAACATTAACAGCACACAACAAAAGCATTGCAAAGTTGGAGATTGATCAACAAATAATCCCGACAAAAGCTCGAATTAGAAGTAAACCCATATGTCTAGAAATCAAGAAAGCACTGTTTCCAATGAGTTTCTTAACACAATGTGGCACACCATTAGGAGCAGGGTATCTTTTCCGGGAGAGTGTTGGGATAAGAGGCAGACAAACAGAATATACGAGACATTGACACCATTTTATGTGCAAATCTAGTGGCTTAAAATATGAATTAAGGCGTATTATTGATGGCTGCATGTGTTAGAATATGTTGTATAGG
>NW_004798068.1:307394-309002 GCF_000002075.1 Aplysia californica | reverse complement strand
GTGACACTATTAAAAAATACTGTAAAAAATAAATGTTTAGCTTATGTTTTTGTCGCAGTTAAAATTTTACAGCACTCGCAACACAAAATTGATCACATAAGTGCCGAAGATTGTAAGTGTTACAAGAGAGTAACATAATATGAAGAAAAAAGGAAGGCGTAGGAGGGATAAGAAAGATAGCAGATTTGATAGGAAAGAAGGAGTAAACCACACTAGAACATAATCCCCGGCCCGGTGGTACTGACTGAAGTGTCTTTAGGTCATTCCTAAAGGAGGAACATTAACCATGTTCTTATTCAAAGTAGAATAGTAATTGTAAATGGGCTGATTCATCAATGTCATGCTCATAACTGTGTCTAAACTGCAACAGGGAACAGCTGCTTTTTCTTTACTAATCCTTACTACAAGTATCGTCATTTTTTCCTCTACTTGTTTAGCATGTTTGTCACACTCTTGTGTCTCGATATTTCCGGGGTACCTTGGGAGTCGAAGCAGACTTTGTGCTGTCGAAGCTAGAGAGGGGAGCAGAGTAAGTCTGATTCCCTGTAAGGACTTCTCGGTTGACATCCACCCCTTTGCGCTCATATGACCTTATGCAGTTAGTTGCGAGCTACTAAAACTAAAACTAACACTAGAGTATTAATAAACCACCCACCTACCAGAAAAAAAGAATGTAAAAAAACCTTCAAAAACCCACAGGTCTTTCGTGAATAAAAGAGAATACAACTGCTCTCAAAATTGGTCGCTTTTAAGGACACGCGGGCTATCCCAGATTTCGAGGGATTCCAGAAATCTTGACCTTAACCAAAAGTGGGCATTGCCCTACCTATAGGAGAGCTTGGTTTCATTGGTGTGTATATTTGTTTGGCTATAGGGGGGGGGGGTAGAGTGGCCATTTGTACAGGTTTTATCGCCTATAAATGGCCGCTTGCACTGAATGCTTCCAAGGAAGTTGAGGTTCTTTCAGAATGCTCTCAGGTCTGCTGGGGTAATAGTATAGATTGTGAAGCGCATAGAGCTTGCTGTTGAGCGGGGATTTGCGCTATGCAAAATTTTTTAATGCTTCCTATATTTATTAATACAGGTGATTGTCTTATACAGGTGGATATAAGAGCAGGTTCCACTGTACTTCCGTAGTGAGAGTGCGGTGGCGGAGTAGTTAGTGTGCTTGTCTCCGAATCGGAATGTCCGGGTTCGAGCCTCGGATCAGACACGAAATTTTTTCACCCCCTCCTGCCTACCCAGCAGTATTGGATATCAGACTTCGGGTTGGTGAAGTACAGGCGTCGTGGAAAGGAACTGGCCACCCTTACTAAATAATACGCCGAAGGCCCAAGAAGTTGTCTCACTAACAGGGTAATCCTCAAAGCCCGGATCGGAAGCGGGAACAACTTTTTACTTCCTAAGTAAACCACTTACCTGTCAGGCCTGAGAATTGAATGTTGGAGCAGCTCTAGGAGTAAAAGCACATTTCTGTATTTCATTAATCCAAGTCTATCGGCAATACGTAGATCTAGATCTAGAAATACATTCGTCGCAGGCAACTTTTTAAAATTTGATTTTAAGGTTTTAGTAACGTCGTTGTCCCCTCTCAACCGACAGCCCAAA
>NW_004798068.1:305858-307140 GCF_000002075.1 Aplysia californica | reverse complement strand
CCCCGCTGCCCTACCCTTCACACTCGCAAACTTTCTTCTTCTTTTTTTTTCTTTTTTGAATTGCCCTACAGTCACTCGAATTTGTTGAAGTAAGTTCAAGAAATCAGTAACATGCCTACAGTGAGTTCAAAAATGGTCACTTTTAAGGACAAGCGGGCAGACCCACATTTCGGAGGTTTCCAGAAATCATTACCTACACCAAATATGGGTACTGCCCTACCTATAGGAGAAGCTTGGTTTCATTGGGTGTGTATATTTGTTTGGTTATAGAGAAAACTCTACTTGTCATTTAAAGAAACTGAACAAGGGGCAAAAAACTTTATCTTGGATGTTCTCAAAACAGCGTCTTTCGGGATAGACCCCTTGTGCTCCAAAGCGACCAAATGATGTCTGAGTTTGCAGAAATAAGGTCAGTAAGTTAAAGCAAACAGTTCTTATTATTGCGAAGATTTTCTTCTATCATAAAGTCGCTACCCTAAAATTACCAAGTTTTATCAGCTCAGTATAGAGAGACGTCTCTTTCATCCCGCGACACCCAAAAACGGTATAAGCGGCGGATAAAAGTAAAAGGGAAGTACCTAGTTTTGAAAAATTTTGAGGTCTGCAGCTTTGAGTCTCAAAACACGTCAAGTTTAAAAAAAAAAATGCAATTCTTGGAATATCTCCCATAACGAGTCCGAATAACTTACTATTTTGATAGAGCACATATTAATTTGTTTTTTGACCTCATGGTCTTAGTAACTCATTACGGCCAAAAATATGAGATAGAACTTTTTAATTCTAAGGTAGTGGAGTGGGTCGTTTCGCGGGTGCTCTGGTGTGGTTTGCTTCTTCTTTCCTATCAAACATCTATCGTCTTTATCTCCCATCCTTCTTTTTTGTGTTTGTTACTCTTTTGTAACACCTCTAATCTTCGGCACTTATATGACCTTATTGAGTTGCAAGTGCCGTAAAACAGTTACTAAATTTAGTTCTAAGTTAGTGAAATGCCTAGGGTTGTGTCGCATCAAGCAGATATTAAAATTTGAGATTAACAACCTGTGATTTGTCATGGTTTACACAAATGAACAAAACATATTAATATGAGCAAATTTGTTTGTTTGTTGCTGGTGTTGTTATTGTTGTAGTTGTTGTTATTTTTTGCTGTTTTTGTTGTTGTTGTTCTTGTTGTTGTTGGTGGTGGTGGTGTTGGTGGTGGTGTTGGTGGTGGAAGTGGTGGTGGTAAGAAGGAGGGATAAAGAGAGAGCGGGAGAGAGAGAGGGGAAGAGGGAGATATATATAT
>NW_004798068.1:302375-303930 GCF_000002075.1 Aplysia californica | reverse complement strand
AGAGAGAGAGAGAGAGGGAGAGAGAGAGAGAGAAAGAGAGAAAGAGAAAGAGAGAAATAGAGAGAGATATGAAGAGAGAGAGGAAGGAAAGAGTAAAAGAGAGAGAGAGAGAGGGAGAGAGAGAGAGAGAGAGAGAGAGAGAGATTGGACTTTTGTCCAAGACGGTTGCGGGGTGGGGTGGGAAGGGGGGTGGAGGAGACTGGACTACTGACGTGGGCCGAGGGTGGGCTGGGAAGAGAGGACACACTTTCCTTATATGTAACCAAAAGAGCCCATACAGGGTCGGACAAGAACGTAAAATTATACTTACGTTGATTTTTTAGCATGTTGTACGGTAACCCTCCCCCACCCCGGCACACACACAAACACACACACACACACACACACACACACACACACACACACACACACACACACAAACTCACTCACTCACTCACGCTAGAGGGTTTCCGTGAACCACTTCATAGACTCTCTCTGTCCACCACGGTAGTACTGTGCAATATGATGTATGTCTTAATATGTAATAGATGAGGATCTTTTTTGTTTTTTTGGTAAGTGTTTTACGGCGCTCGCTGCTGCATATGGTCATATGAGCGCGCGAGACAAATTAAACATTTTCAGTTCGTAGGAAATTTTGAATTTTGCTTTGGTGGCGCCGAAGCCTACTCTTATCGATTTTAGACCACCAAGGGATCTTTGACGAGCGCGAATTGCACACGAGAACTCCGAGATTGTTCGCCCTTGTCCGAGAAGGCTAGGTGTAGATCTTTCCTACCAGAATATCAGAAGTGTGGCAGAAAGACAGCAGAGAAGGAACCAAGGAGTAGCAGTAGAAACGCTGCAGAAAGAGTCAGGAGCCCAGGGGAGGGGGCAATGGAGGTGAGGGGGTGGGGCCAGAAAGTGGAGACGAAAGCAGACTTTCTAGAGAACAGGAAAGGAGGTGAAAGGAGACAATTTTAGAGAAGAAAATCTTTCCGACGCTACCTGGATTCGAACCCGGGACCTTTGAATGAGATTCGAACACCCTCAGATGAAGACCTAAGCATTCTTCCCGGTCGCCGCTTCCAAGTTGGTGGCAGCAGGCCAAGTGGAAGCAACCACGGCGGAAGGCAATGGACCGTCATACTTACCTAGATGCTATGGTGTGGGGCAACCACCGAGTGTGTGCGTTTTTGGCCCTATCACCTGACTACCTAAAACAGTTTTTAACACCCTTTGTACCACCTAGAACGCTCAGATCATCAAGTGACAAAACAACCCTCGTTAAACTTATAATAAATTACAAATCATATGGCCTACGTTCTTTTTCATATTTTGCCCCATTTGTTTGGAATAGGCTTCCAAAAATTATCAGAGAAACAGAAAATCTAGAAATTTAAAAGAAAAAACTAAAAGCATTTTTGGTTTCAACATATTTCCATTAGACAGAATCCATCCAAGCTGTAGAGCGTCGTGAGTTTGTATGTGTGCGTATTTACGTGTGTATATGTGTGAATGCGTGCGTGCGTGCGTGAGTATGTGTGTGCACGCGTATGTAATACTAATGGTCTATAAC
>NW_004798068.1:299644-302275 GCF_000002075.1 Aplysia californica | reverse complement strand
CCCCATCTATCCCCACATACTCTCCCCATCTCGCCTCAATTAATGATGTACTGCATTTTAAACCTCTTCAGTTTGGTAAAAGTTTCACGGTGCTCGCAAAAAAAATAAAAACTATAAACAACACTTTTCTTATATGGTCGCTTTTAAGCACAAGGGGGCTATCCCGAAAAATGCTGTTTTGAACAAACCAGAGGTAAAGCTTTTGCCCCTTGTTCAGTTTCTTTAAAAGAAAAGGAGAGTTTTCTCTATACTCAAACAAAATATACACACCACTGAAACTAAACTTCTCCTATAGGTACGTCAATGCTCACTTTTGGTGTAGGTAAGGATTTCTGGAGATACCCGAAATCTGGGTTAGCCCGCTTGTCCTTAAAAGTGACCATATAGCCCTCTCAGATTCCCAGAGCATGTACGAATGAAAACACCCCTCCCCCCCCAAAAAAAAAATAAAAAAATCAATCTCCACAAAAACAAAAGTCCGAATCCAAATTTCCCCCAAAATAAGTAAAAAGATTTTGGTTTACACTGCATCAGTATGCATGCACGCACCCCGCCCCGAGGCCTCTTTCTTTCTTCTCCCCTAAAAGGGGCCAGAACCCCAGAGATGTAGAAACGAGCTGAGGAGGAAATGGGCAGGGGAGAGCATTGAGGCCAATTATGCCCCCTCTGGTATGCGCGGTCGGTGAGCGGAAGTTTGTGAAAGAGACAGCACAGATATCGCCTGGATGGCTGGTCAGGCGAGAGATGATTGGAGGTTGAGGGTCTTCGGAGCTGGGACAAGGATCTTGCTGGTATTACAGTGCGCTCAAAATCCTCAACAATCGAACACAAGTTTTCCAATTTTTGCACAGTGATTTGTATCAATGTGTCTTAACAGATCAACATTTTCAGTTGGTAAGATATTTTAAATTTTGCCCTGGTGGCGGCCGAAGCCTACTCTTAATGATTTTGGACTACCAAGGGATATTTAATGTGTGCAACTTCAGACAGGACCGCCAAGATATTTCGCCCTTGTCCGAGAAGGCTAGGTGTAGATCTTTCCTATCACAAGATCAGGGGTGTGGCTGAAAGACAGCAGTAAGAAGGAGCCACGAAGTGGCAGTAGAAAGGCTGCAGAAAGAGTCAGGAGCCCAGAGCAGGAAAGGAGGGGAAAGAAGACTATTTTAGGGAAGACATTTTTTCTGTCGCTACTGTACTCAGATTCGAACCTGGGACCATTGAATGTGAAATTATGAGATTCTGTTAATTTTAACAAAAAATGAAATAAAGGAAAATAATAATAAAAAATCATGCAATAGATGATCAAATTTGGCTAAATTATGCGAGGAGCATAAAACCCCGGGGACAGGTTACCTTACAGTGTCGAGGGGAGAAGGGGAGATACGCCTCTCTCCTGTTTGTTGTATCCCCTGTTCCATGGTTACGTTCTTCTTGACTATTATTAACCCTTCCAGCTCCATATGCGTGTACATGTATTTTCAGCTGCCCTGGTACCTCCCACCGTCCCAAGAGCGTATATTCTCAATTTCGGGGAGTACCGAATTTGCGCATTTCTGGAAATTAGCGAACCTAATTGAATTTTAATTTTCATAATATTTGTTTATAATAAAGGATTGCATTTATATAGCGCATATCCACTTGTGCAATGCTCTAAGCGCTTAACATGATACATGATATTATGGATTTACAAATTAAACTTTATTATAATATGTTATAAACTAATCCTCAACACAAAGATGCTGCATCGACTTTTAGAATGAATGCCTTTTTTTCTCAAATACTGCTGTATTGGCTGGTACTGGGGTTAGGGAGTGCACAAAAATGGCTGGGGCTGGAAGGGTTAAATGTTTCTCTGATCCACCTCTATAAATCTGTTCTGGGGTCTGCCCATCTCTCTTATTCTGAATGTATGCATTGATACATAATAAGTGTTAACATGACGTGATTAATGTTTTGTGCCAATAAAATACTCATACACCATTTCTTGCACTCTCTTCGTGTCATTTTCTGCTTCCCCCCACCGCTCACTCTCTGTCTCTCAGTCCCTTCCTCTTTATCTCTCTCTCTCTCTCTCTCTCTCTCTCTCTGTCTGTGTGTATGTATGTGTGTGTGTATGTGTGTATGTGTGTGTCTCTCTATCTCTTCTAACTCACCTTCTGTATCTCTCCCTTTCACTCTCTATATCGCTCTCTCTCTCTCTCTCTCTCTCAATCTCTTCATGATTTCCCCTCCTCTCTCTCTTTCACTCTTTTTCTCCTCCCTCTCTCCCACTCCCTCCACCCTTTCCACTCTCTCTCTCTCTCTCTCTCTCTCCACATGCACATAACCACAAAAGCTCTCACAGAATCATGATAAACTATACTCACTCCTTCATGTCAGTAAATTTATCAGCGTTCTATATCCCATTTACATCGTGAAGTAAGTTTGTATTGTAAATATCCTTTCTCTTTGCCAATGCCCAAACCCTTGGTTAATTTATGTTCACCTGTTGTTATATATGTGACTGAAGCGCTCTAACTTACTTTTGTTTCTTTTGGGGCTTTGTCCTTCCTCACATTTTCTCACACGTACACACATTCTCTCTCTCTCTCTCTCTCTCTCTCTCTCTCTCTCTCTCTCTCTCTCTCTCTA
>NW_004798068.1:295521-298685 GCF_000002075.1 Aplysia californica | reverse complement strand
TGTGATAAGGGTATGGAGCGTCAAGATATAGATTCAAAATACAATTTATCTTTTTGCTTGGGACAAAGAGGTAGCGACACAGAGAAAGAGAGAGAGAGAGAGAGAGAGAGAGAGAGAGAGAGAGAGAGAGAGAGAGAGAGGGGGGGAGTGAGAGTGATAGAGAAGGAGGGGGAAAGAAAAAAGACTGAGAGAGAAGCAGAGAGAGGGAAGAAGAGAGAAGGGCGAGAGAGAGAAAGAAGGGGAAGGATTGGATTAGTGAAGAAAAGAAGAAGAAGAAAGAGAAGGAAAAGGAGAAGGAAAAGGAGAAGGAGAAGGAGAAGGAGAAGGAGAAGGAGAAGGTGAAGGTGAAGGAGAAGGAGAAGGAGAAGGAGAAGGTGAAGGTGAAGGAGAAGGAGAAGGAGAAGGAGAAGGAGAAGGACAAGAAGAAGATGATGATGATGATCATCATCATCATCATCATTATTCTCATCATTATCATCATCATCATCACCATCATCATCATCATCATCATCATCATCATCATCATCATCAACGTCATCGTTCAAAACTTAATCCTAGCGTGAATTCACATGACCATATAAAAATGCAGTAAAACGCTTCAGGAAGTGAGTTTATGTGGAATGTAAGCTGGGCTCATTAATTCATGCATGAATCTTGTAATGAGTTCCAAACCTGAACAGACAAACAGACAGACAGACAGACAGACAGACAGACAGACAGACAGACAGACAGACAGACAGACAGACAGACAGACAGCCTAGTGAGCATCTGAACTGACAAGCGGCACGAAAAACAAGATAATTAAACGTTTTTGGGAGGGGGGGTGTATAGTGTATTGAAATTAATGAACCATACACAACTAAGATGCCAGCAAATAAGGATCGAGGAATCGTTGATTGGGACAAAAATGTAGCGACAGACAGAGAGAGAGAGAGAGAGAGAGAGAGAGAGAGAGAGAGAGAGAGAGAGGGAGAAAAGAGAAAGTGAATAAGGAGAAAGAGAGAAGTAGGACATTTTATGAAAGAGAGCGAAGTCTCTATCCAGAAATTTGATCCGGACAACGACGTCAAGCCGTGAGAGAATGCTGTGATAAACTAGATGAAAATTGTGCCACCTTTTGCCTCATACCACAATGAGAATCGATTGAAGAGCTTGAATAAATCAACTTTCAGGTACACTTGTACTAAACTTCTAATGTGCAAGTTCTGGTGCACTTGTCCTTAACTACTCGTTACACTTTCAGGTACATTTGTACTTAACATCTAGTTTCACTTTCAGGTACATTTGTACTTAAAAATCTAGTTTCACTTTTAGGTACATTTGTACTTAACATCTAGTTACACTTCCCGGTACACTTGTACTTAATTTCTAGATACACTTTCAGTTATTACTCTTGTACTTGACATCTAGCGTCACTTTCAGCTACACTTGTACTTAATTTCTAGGTACACTTTTAAGCACACTTGTACTCGATTTCTAGGTACACTTTCAGGTACACTTGTACTTAACTTCTAGTTTTCCATCCCTGCCTCTCGCTAACAAATAAATTACGTGTCAAGACACGGTGGAATCAGACGCTCATCAATTCTCTCGCCATTTGCAAAAGTACCGTATATAATATTATTCAGGGGGGGGGGGGTTTTTGGTTGGTTTTTTTTACAATTTCATAGGAGTGCCAAGATCTGATTTTTGTTATCAAGAGAAACTCTTAGCAGACATCCCAAGTGATTGCTTTTATAAATACAATGTCGGTAACCATTTCCTGATTAATATCTTGAAAGAAAATGTTATTTTCTTGGTAACAACCTTCAGTTGTTTGTTTTGTTTTGGGGGTGGAGTTGTTTGTTGTTTGTTGTTTGTTGTTTTGTTGTTGTTGTTTTGTTTTTAGGTTCTCCTGTAACATTGTAAAAAACTGCGTATTTACTGGTATTTACTGGTATTTACTATATCTTTAAAATGACGACAGTGGAGTGGGGGTGGGGGGGGGCGCTTTCTTTTATTTCATCATTTTGACGTTTGACGAGCGCCTGATTTCCTCACGATGCAACACTAAAGGTTTTTCCATGAACTCCCCGAGGGTGTACTGTCTGTAGCTGTCAGACGCGAAGACGTGGTGTTTTACGGCACTTTATAAAAAAAAACCACAATAAATAACAAAACAAAACAACAAACAACAAACAAAACGAGCACAGAGTTAACTTATCAATTCTGTTTTCTTTTATCCACAACTTTAAAAAAAAGGTGTGACGACAGCATCAATTGTTCGCTTTTAAGCACAAGGGGGCTATCCTGAAAAACGCTTTTTTGAGAAAAATCGAAGGTAAAGTTTTTGCCCCTTGTTCAATTTCCTTAACAGACAAGGAGAGTTTTCTCTATAACCAAACAAATATACACACCAATGGAACCAAACTTCTCCTATAGGTAGGGCAGTGCCCATGTTTGGTGTAGGTCAAGATTTCTGGAAACCCCGAAATCTGGGTTAGCCCGCTAGTCCTTAAAAGCGACCAATTGTCCCAAATTTGTGTTGCTGATTTGTATGCGATAGTTCCAAATTATGTGCCGCAACATTATAATATTATGGTACAACGGTAAAGTCGCTTTGCTGTCGCGCGCAGAAGACCTAAGTTCGATTCCCATGCAGGAAGATTAATTTCTTTTACATATTATCGTTTCTCAATCTTTCTGCTGAGATGTAGCCCTCTCGGGCCGGTTTGCTCTGACACTGACAGTGTGACAGGCAGGGTCCAAGTAAGTCTCCTAAATTAATCTAAACTATGTGGAACGGGGTGTAAAATCACGTACATTTAAAAAGGGACTTTGTAGTACGTGGGATATGTCCAATAAGGGTTAATGCTCGTCTTTTTGTTTTGTTTTACATCTAAAAGTACCGTACCGGAAGTACGTTTTCTCAACGTCCGTAATATGATACAATGTATTGATTGAAACTTTCGCATTTTGGTTTTTTGGTTGGCTTAACATTTTTCTCTTTTTTTTTGCTTTGTGTGGTGTTTGTTTGCTTTGGCAGCTTCGGATTTTTTAAAATCAATTTGTTGTTTTTTTTGTGTTGGGTTTTTTACGTTTTGTTATGTTTTGTTTGGTGTTTGTTTGGCTGCTTTGGATTTTCTAATTACTTGTTTGTTTGTTTTTTGTTGTGTTTTTTTTGC
>NW_004798068.1:289851-295421 GCF_000002075.1 Aplysia californica | reverse complement strand
GGGTGAGATCACAGAAATGTACCTACAGTTACAATAACAAAAACAAAATTTAAGAGAAAAAAACCGAAAACAAAAAACAACACCAAAAAACCCCCATCAAAATTTTGAAATAAATCGCCCCTAACCCTAAACACCGGGTCGACTGTGATGGCGCCAAGCTAGACTCGTCCCGAGCTTCAATAACCACACCAGATCAATGTCCACAGACCTCGTTTCCTCTCTGTCTTATTGATCGTTTCGTCATTAAAGAGCATTTTCCCACGGAATGAAGCCCCCCCCCCCCCCCACACACACACATGCACACGCACATACACACACACACACACACACACACACACACACCCCCCCCTCCCACACACACACATGCACACTTTTACAATTGCATCTAAGAGCAGAGCGTGTACATAATAAGAAAGTTTTACGGTCTCTGAACAAATCTGAGAGATTGCAGCTCCGTGTACGTCAGCGGGAAAACCCACTTTACAGGGTTCTTGAGTTGAAGAGGGTGAGGGTTCAGTTACTGCAGTTTGATTGGAATAGCTTTTACGCGCTCGTAGCCTATCTGTATAAGGTCATAATATTTTGAGCACGCACATTTTCTAAGCGCTGCATGCTTTTTCCGTACTCTTAGTTTTAGTAGAGGCTTTACAGAGCTCGCAAATTAACTCATAAGGTCATATAGTGCGCCAGAAGATTAGAGGTGTTACAAGAGAGTAACAAACATAAAAAAGAAGAAGGGGAGATAAGGACGATAGGTGTTTGATAGGACAGAAGAAGCAAACCACACCAGAGCACCCGACAACCACTCACTTCCGTACTCTGGAATCCCCAAAATGAAATATTCCAGAAAGATGGGCATGTTTTTACAAAGGCTAATAAATGCCTTCGTTAGCGTAAAACTGAATTTTCAGGTCAGGAATCTTTTTTATTTCCCCAAAAGATCAAAGGAGTCTGCTGCTTTTGAATAAACCGTCTAACCTGCAGAATAAAAGACAAGAAAAAACGTACGCTCAGTCAATATAATATCAGGCTATAATTGGAATCCATGGGGCAACAAAACAGACAGTTTTTTTTAGGAAATTGCAAAAAATTGCAAAAAAACCTGTGGGTACGAAAAAGTGAACGAACTAGGATAATGAAAGTACGGCGGATGCATAGCAAAAAAGGATGTTGGAATGGAATCCACGGGGAGAGATTTTTGTTTTTGCTTTGTAATTGTTAATTTATTAATTTACTTTTCAAATACACATTTGTGAGCGTTTTTTCCTGTTTTTATTTGGTGAAGGGGAGGGGGTGGTGGTGGAGATGGGGTAAACGACCAGTTGAAAAATTATAATGAAGGTGATCGATTTTGTGTGGAATTAAAGCAGATCTGTGCAAATTTCCGAGCAGGATGCCTGGCGTTTATGAGCGTGCATGTATAAAATCTGAATTGGAAATATCTTCTAATTTGCTATTGTAACACAAAATGTTAATGTGAGGGCATTCTCCTTTATACAGACGCAGCGACAAAATAGAGACGCGGTATCGGTGTTTGCAGACCAAAGTTCGAGTCCCGCGTGGGGCATTAATCTATTTTTGTCCTTTTCCTAATTTAAAACTTAATTGTCAGGCAGCGTGGGGAAATCAGGCGCTCGTCAAAATAAAATAAAAAATCGGAGACACAGGCATTTTCCTAAAAGTTTTGATATTTTTATCGATTAAAAAAAATTGAGGGGGGGGAGGAGGCTGAGATATCTTTTATGTCCACATAAATACACATTTCCAAGTAAATTTTACTGATAAATGCTGATTAAAGCCAGAAAACATGTCGTGTTTTCTGTGTTTTCAAGTACTCTTTAGCTATTGGAGTTACCAAACTTTTGTGACCATTTTCTCGCTAATTTCACCACTGAAATCGAGCGACCACACTTCCTTCAATTGCAGATATTGTGAGTTCTATTCAAGATACATGGATATCTAATTAATTGAAAGCAAAGCAAATAAATCAGCTTTCAGGTGATACCAATAACTACACAAGCACAAAATTGACGAGCGCCTGATTCCACAGTGTCGTGATACAATTTTTTTAAACCGTAGGGTATTTTACACCGCGACAGAGGCAGACAGGGCCAGGGGGAAAGATACTGAACAAGTTGACAACATGGCGGCTGGGAGCAGCAAGAAAAACAGACAGACACCATTGCTGCAACCTGGACGCTCAGAGTAGTATAAGAACGTATAGGCTGCAACGCAAGACAAAGTTTTAGTTTTAGCAGACGTTTTTCGGCGCTCGCAACTGCATAAGGTCATATGAGCGCGAAGGGGTGGATGTCAACAGAGAAGTGCTTACAAGGAATCAGGCTTACTCTGCTCACCTCTCTAACATCAAAGCCCAAAGTCTACTTCGACTATCGAGGCATCCTGGAAATAGTGGGTCACAAGAGTGTGACAAACATACAAAAGAAGTAGAAGAAAAATGACATTAGTAAGGATTGGTAAAGAAAAAGCAGCAGTTCCCTGTTGTAGATCAGGCACAGTTATGAGCGTGACATTGATGAATCAGCACATTTACAATTCTACTGTACATGAACGAGAAATGTCCCCCCCCCTTTAGGAAAGGCCTAAAGACACTTCAGTCAGTGGCACCGCCCCGGGGGGGGGGGGGGGGGGTGCAAGACAAAGAACAACAGACACCTTTGCTGCAACACAAGACAGAGTGAGTAATTGGAGGTCCATGATCGCCCACGCCCACGTTGGCAAGGCACCGGATGATGCTGATACTTTTACACCGCTCTGACGGAATTTAGGTAATCATTCAGAAGATGGGGTTTTGTTTTGACAATGACAATGACAATCTTTATACATCTCGCAGGGAGAAATTTGTATTGGTCGTTAACAGTGGCAGTAGACGTTACACAGGTTAGGTGCACTCACGCATACGCACAACAAGACTGGACAGGAGTAAATGCATGTCTCACGTGCTGGGACAACCTGCTGCGAAAAACATCTCTCTCTCTGTCTCTCTCTCTCTGTCTCTCTGTCTCTCTGTCTCTCTCTCTCTCTCTCTCTCTCTCTCTCTCTCTCTCTCTCTCTCTCTCTCTCTCCCCCTCTCTCTCTCCCTCTCTCTGTTTGATGTGTAGCACTGTGTGTTCAGTAACCTGCCTGTCGGAACAAACACAGGAGGAGAGAGAGTAGAGATGAGAGATATAATTTTGGGGGGTTTTTTCGTTGTTGTTTTTTGTTTTGCTTTTGTTTGGGGTTTTTTTTTTGCTTGTTTGTTTGTTTTTTTAGTTTTCTTTAAAGGGGGGTTGGGGGGGGGGGAGGGGTATTTACTATCAATCAAAGGATATCAGTTTCTACAATATCTGCTGGAGTACACGTTTAACCCGAGCCCATTTGAGAATGTCTATAATATTATATCCAGTGTTAGATTTCCAACTACAATATTATAACCCTGTAAAATGAAGACGTCACAGTTGCTATTTTTTATCTCTGTCCTCACCTTAGCACCAAACCAGCTTGCCAGTAAAGCCTACAAGAGGAAAGTATCAGTGTACAAGGCAAGAGGAAGACCAAGAAAGACCTGGATCCAGGGTTGAAGGATGCCCAGAGAACATACAATATCCCACCCAGCCAGGACATCAAACTTGCTAGAGACAGGAAGCTCCTTCTCCCCTCGACGCCTCAGAGGTACAAGAGTAAAGTAAGGTAAGTCCTCACCGTATCTAGCCTACTACTAAAACATAGTCAGCATCCTTCGATGCAGACTCGTCATTATATAACTGACATAAATCAGTTGTGGAAAACATTTCGTTTACTACCATTTTTTGCTCTATCTCTGCCCCTTTCTCACTCACTCATTCTCTCTCTCTCTCTCTCTCTCTCTCTCTCTCTCTCTCTCTCTCTCTCTCTCTCTCTCTCTCTCTCTCTCTCTCTCTCTCTCTCTCTCTCTCCCCCTCTCATTTTGCTCGCGTACGCTCACTCTCTCTTTTTTTCTCTTCATCTATCTATATCTATCTATCTATCTGTCTATCTATCTATCTATCTATCTATCTATCTGTCTGTCTATCTATCTATCTATCTATCTATCTATCTATCTATCTATCTATCTATCTATCTATCTATCTATCTATCTATCTATCTATCCATCTATCTATCCTTCCTAAACTGTACCCATAGAGGCGTGCAACGTACGACCATTATCCGCGGAAATCTTACAAAGCATGATGAACAAAATCACAAACCTCCCTCAAAGAAGTACCCTGCAAAATACGCTTTCGAGCAGCCGGCAGAACCATCCAATCGCGGCACGCCAATCAATCCCGCCACGCCTTTGTTCTCAGTCGTCTGCTGTTAGCAGTGTAATCGATTCTATTGAAGTTTGGACGGATCGATCACTAAACTTTTTAACCCGCACACAACGAGCGGTATCGGCGAGTATTGATGAGCGATCATCGAACTTGGCAGCTCAATAAAAATTGAATGTTTTTTAAGCCACGGTGTTTTTATAAATGCTTGACAGATTTATAAAATAAATGTCTCCTAAGCCATGGGATCTTAAACAAATACTTGGCTTGGCAGATTCATTTTTATGAAATAAATATCTCTTAAGCCATTGGAACTTCATAAATGGGTGGCATATCTAGAAACTACGTTTCCTAAGCCATTTGATCTGAATTAACCAGATTTTTTGAAGATTTAAAAAATAAATGTTTCATAATCTATCGGAACTTTATAAATGCTTGGCAGATCAACAAAATAATAACATGTTTATTGGATCCTTTAAAAGTATATGCTCGCAGATCCATTGATAGAATCATTTTTCCTAAGCCATGGGATCTTCATAAATGCTTGGCAGATCAACTAAATAATTTATGTCCTATGGATCTTTTGTAAGTAAAATATGCTTACAGATCCATGTATAAAATAAATTTCTTCAATGTCACTGGAGCTTTATTCATGATTGGATGATCCATTTAATGAAAAAGATCTCATCGACTTTTACTGCCGTTCATTCAAAAGACATGAGTTCCATCACCACCACCACCACCACCATCATCATCATCATCATCATCATCATCATCATCATCATCATCATCATCATCATCATCATCATCATCATCATCATAACTATCATCTCCGTCTGTCTATAAGGGATTTTGTACTCCATTCAGCCCGGGCGGTTGGCCCTGACATGAAGAGTGAAAGCAGCCCGAGTCCTATTTCGTCGTTTTTAAGCACAAGGGGGCTATCCTGAAAAATGCTGTTTTAAGAAAATCCAAAGTAAAGTTTCTGCACAAGGGGGCTATCCCGATACATGCAGTTTTAAGAAAATCGAAGGTTAATAAGTTTATGCCCCTTGTTCAGTGTCTTTAAAAGACAAGGAGAGTTTTCTCTATACTTTACTTTTACTTTTTTCTTCCGCTTGTACCCTGGGGTGTCGCGGGGAGACACAGGCGTCTATCTGCAGCAAGTCGTGTGGCCTGTAGGAGGGACATCCCGTGAGCTCTAAGGGTGTCTGCCACACATTCACTCCATCGTCGCCTTGGTCTTCCGCTGGCTCTCCATCCAGAATATTTATTTTTGTA
>NW_004798068.1:288254-289751 GCF_000002075.1 Aplysia californica | reverse complement strand
CAGAATATTTATTTTTGTATGCTCTCAGAGCTGGATGGTTTGAGGGCATCCGCGTGAGGTGTCCGAACCACTTGACCTTTTGTTTTTCAATGTGTGGTAGGACTGGTGTTGCTCCCACGGTGTCCCTTATGACTTCATGTTTAATTTTGTCTCTTCTTGTTTTGTTGACCGCTAGAGTTTTCTCTATAACCAAACAAACACACACACACCAATGAAACCAAACTTCTATAATATGTAGGGCAATGCCCACTTTTGGTGCAGGTCAATGACGTCTCTCTAGTGTGGTCATAACAGCATGGTTGGAAGGTGTGATAGTGTGGTGTGCTTTGCTCGTTCTTTCCTACCAAACATCTATCGTCCTCATCTCCTCTCTGTCTTTTTTGTGTTTGTTACTTTCTTGTAACACCTCTAATCTTCGGCATTTCTATGACTTGTTTGGGTTGCAGGTGCCGTAAACCCAGAGAGTGGTAAAACGTAATACTTGTAATTGTAATATAAATAAACAGCTTGTGACAGCGTAAAGTCTCAATCAATAGCAGGCTCTAAGCTCTTTACAATCTATATTATTTTTCTTACTAAAGCTAAAATTAAAACAACTGAATAAGTACGGCAACTAGAACAATGGCTTTTAAAAAATCTAAACGAACAGTAAGAGTTTTACGGCACTTGCAACACTCTTAGATGGTATACGTGCCGAAGATGAGAGGACGTGTTACAAGACAGTAACAAGCACCAAAAAAAGGGAGGACAGACAAGGACGACATAATATGTGAGGCAGCGTGATGGAATCAGGCTCTCGTCAATTTTTGGGCATGTAGAGTTATTGGTATCATTTTAAAGCTTATTCAATTGTCTTTATTTGGATGGGAAAAAAATCAATATTTTATCTTGAATACAAGCCGAGATATTTGCGAAAGAAGGAGGTGGGGGTCACCTGTTTTCAGAGGTAAAATTAGTGAGAAAAAGGCCTCCAAAGATTAGTTATTTCCTTAGCCTGTGAGTCCGTGGTAACTGAAAATTTACATTTTTGTGTCTATGATCAACGCTTTTCAGAAAAATCCACACAGAAATGAGTTCTTTAATGGGCTTGAAAGGTGTTGAGCCAAAAAAATTTAAAATAAAAATTCAATATCCTGCGGAAAAATGCAAGTTTCTTCACTTTGATTATTTTGACGAGAGCCTGATTTCACCACGCTGCCTCACATATTATAGGCTACTTTGACAGGAAAGAAGTGAGTTAACCACACCAGAGCACCCTTCCTTCAGCCACCCACAAAGTAGAGCGAACAAAACGCGTCATGCGGACACGCACGCACGCACGCACGTACAAAATCTGCTATGATAACTCTCCACTCTCGACACGACCGGATAGCAAAAGTCACGCTTTCAAAATAAAAACCAATTATCGGTCACAGTGTGGGAGACCGACAGGAATCTGAGACAGGCGACGTGATAATGGGACAGCTCAGAGAGAGAGAGAGAGAGAGAGAGAGAGAG
>NW_004798068.1:282533-286033 GCF_000002075.1 Aplysia californica | reverse complement strand
CGTGTGTGTGTGTGTATGTGTGTGTGTGTGTTTGTGTGTGTGTATGTGTATGTGTTTCTGTGTGTGTGTGTGTATGTGTGTATGTGTGTTTGTGTGTGTGTGAGTGTATGTGTATGTGTATGTGTGTGTGTGTGTGTTTGTGTGTGTGTGTGTGTGTGTGTGTGTGTGTGTGTATGTATTCGCGCGTAAGCAGGCTTGTGCGTCTATGTTAACACAGCTTTACCTGTATACATTTCAATGTATCATTTTCTTTCTGTACGTGTGTCTGTCCGTAAGTGTGTTTGTTTGTACTTTTGTCTGTCTGTAAGTGTGAGTGAGTGTGTGTGTGTGTGTGTGTGTGTGTGTGTGTGTTTGTGTGTGTGTCTTTCTGTAAGTGTGTCTGTCTGTAAGTGAGTCTTTCTGCATGTGTCTGTCCGTAGGTGTGTATGTCCGTAAGTGAGTCTGTCTGTAAGTGGGTCTGTCTATACGTGTATTGTCTGTAAGTCTGTCTGTCCGTAGGTGTGCATGTCTGTAGGTTTGTAAAATGTAAGTTTGTAAGAGTGTCCTCAAACATGTATCCCATTGTGTGCACACACAACTCTGTCGTAAGCTGACAAAAACCTACATGTATGGGAAAAAAAAATCAAAGTGAAACTGGGACTAGTTTTTGAATAAATTAGAATTCACGATTTAGAAAGAAAGCCTTTTTGAAAAGGTTACGTTGACCAAAGGCCTCTTTATCTCGAAACTGCCGTGAATAAAAACAGGCGCTTTGTCGTCAGCTTATGGGAGAACGACTGTTTAACAAAAGGCTAAGACAGCCTAAGCCGGTATCTTCACCTAGCGTGAGTACACAAACTCGCCTAGCTGTCAAAAGTGGGTGGTTGACGGGTGCTCTTACGTGGTTTGCTTCTTCTTCTTTCCTATCAAACGTCTATCGTCCTTATCTCCCTTCCTTCTTTTGTTTGTGTTTGTTACTCTCTTGTAACACCTCTAATCTTCTGGCGCTCATATTATGACCTTATGCAGTGGCGAGTTTGCAACCGCCGTAAAACCTCTACTAAAACCAAACTTCTACATTTCCAGTGAAAGCGAGACCTTTTAAGCCGCTCCAAGTATCTCTAGGAACTGCGTCTGTATGTTTTTAATTGCTTTTATTAGAGTGACCGTTCCGTGTTGGCAACACCTCTAATCTTCGGCACTTATATGACCGTATTGTGTTTCAAGTGCCGTAAAACACTTACTAAAACAGAAAACAATCACCTAGAAGTAAAAAGTGAGTGAGTGAGCTCTAAGCGTGGGAGTGATTCACGTCAGCCTGCCTACCACCACACACAAATCCCCCCCCCCCCCCCCCCCCCCCCCCCCACCCCCCCCCCCCCCCGCTCCCCTCCTTCCCAAAAAGCCGTCGCCAGCGAGCGTGGCCGTCTCTTTGTCTTTGGGATTACATCACCTCTCTGGTGTTTGCTGGAGAGTCTGACATGTGCACTGATTTCTATCTGACCCGCCAATACAAACAGAGATCTCATCGATAAGGAATTAACATCCGACTGGCCGATTGTGGACAAATAATACGGCCCCTGTTGTGTGGCGTCATGACTGAGAGACCTTTCTGGGTTAGGTGGAAAACATGAATGTAATGATAATGATAATATTGTTGTCATTTAGTAGAGTTGTGTTCTTTTTCTTTTTCTTCTTCTTCTTCTTCTTCTTCTTCTTCTTCTTCTTCTTCTTCTTCTTCTTCTCCCTTTCAAGTGCTAAATCTGAAATAGACTTCAGCTATCATATTATGAGTCACCAATTATTTCCCTGCTTGGAAGCCCTTTAAAAATCGATGCTAAACCAACCTTTTTCCGTCACCAATCCGTTCAAGTTCTCTATCTAAAATATACTTCATTCTTTGTCTACCTGCGCCTCCTCAGCCTTCTACATTTCCAGGTGGGCGGTTGGCGGGTGCTCTGGTGTGGTTCGCTCCTTCTTTTCTATCAAACATCTATCATCCTTATGTCTCCTTTTTTATGTCTGTTACTCTCTTGTTACACCTCTAACCTTCTGGCTTTCATATTATGACCTTATAAAGTTTCGAGCGCTGTAAAACCTCTACTAAAATTAAACTTCTACATTTCCAGTGAAAGCGAGACCTTTTATGCCGCTCCAAGTATCTCTAGAAACTGCGTTTGTATGTTTCTAATTGCTTTTATTAGAGTGACCGTCCCGTGTTGGCTTCTCCTAGCATCACCTTATTGATTTCTTTTTGTTCCAGGAAATTCCCAACAGTCTCCTTAGAAACCACATTTACTTTGCCTCTAGTTCATTTTTCCCAACATACTCGTGCAATAATATAGAGCGATAATTGTTCAGCATTTTGTGCTGTTGAGAGAGGGTGACCCACCCATTAGCTTTTGAAACTTATCTTCTTTTTTTTGTCCTTTGTCTTTTGTTGTTGTTGTTGTTGTTGTTGTTGTTGTTGTTGTTGTTGTTGTTGTTGTTGTTGTTGTTGTTGTTGTTGTTGTTACTCTTCTTGTTCTTGTTGTTGTACTCATCATTGAAATGTTAATATTTTCCAGTTGTCGACGCATTTTATGAAACTTTCTTTAGCTATTGCAATTCTTCATACAATATCTGTGGAACATTAAAACAGGAACAATATGGTATCATGTTATATTATATTCTAAATATTTAAACCGTTTAACTTGTTTGACGTATTAACCTTTGCTTATGGGATTTCAGAAGGTTTACTGTCTTTTAGATGCTACCATGTACATTATTCGGTTATCTTTACATTAAAACAAAACCCCTTTACGCTCACTCTCTGTGGCAATGTTATCTAGAAACAACTGAAGCTTTTTTCTTGAATGTGTAATTAAAACAGTGACATCGGAATATAATCTGATATGATTAATATGTTTCCCTTTCACTTTGATTCTAGGATTATTTCACTGTGGATCTATACGTATGTGGCCTTGTGTTGGAAATCAAACGCTCGTGAAAATCATAAAATAGACGAAACTGACGCTTTTGCCCCCTTAGACGTTCAAAAATCTTCTTTTTTTTTCTTTTTTAAAAAAACGTATTCTGTTGTACCTATTTTTGTGAGGTAGCGTGGTGAAATCAGGCGGTCGTCAAAATAATGAATAAGAAGAAACTTGCATTTTCCACCGGTATGGCACTTTTTATCGAAATGTTGCTTTTGGCTCAACAAGTGTTGTGCCCATTTCAGAACCCATGTCTATGTGGACTTTTACTGAAAAATGTATATTGTCAGCTTCCACGCAGGGCCGTTGAGAGCCTGGTCGGGCCCTGGGGCAGCAATCACCTTCGGGCCCCTCCTACGCCCCCCCGGCCCCACCCACTTTCACCTGCAATTTAATAACCCAACAAATGCAATGTACATAGGCATATATAATCACTTTACCGTAGCATATCTATTACATACCAACATACGCTCTCTCTCTCTCTCTCTCTCTCTCTCACTCTCTCTCTCTTTTTTTGTCTCTCTCTTTTCCCCCTGCTTGCTTGCA
>NW_004798068.1:279615-282433 GCF_000002075.1 Aplysia californica | reverse complement strand
CCCCCTCTCGTCAGGCCTGCTTCCACGGACTCTCAAGCTTTGTAAATAACTCAACTTTGGCTTCCATTTTCTCGCTAATTTCACATCTGAAACCAGGCGACCCCAACTTCCTTCAGTAACAAATATATCGACCCGTTTTCAGAAGAAATGGGTATTTCTTTTCACGACAGCAAGGCAAGTGAACAACTTTAAGACTATAACAATAACTCCCCAAGCCCAAAAATGGACGAGAGCCTGAGCATCTTTTATGTTCATTTACTATCACGTATCGGAGTGGATTTTACCTTTTTTTTTAAAGAGCGTTGATCAAAGACACCAAATTATGCTAGTCCCCAAACTTAGGTGGCCATTTTTAAAGCTAATTTTACCTCTGACACCAGGCCACTCCTAGCTATCCCCTTCAGTTGTAAATATCTCAAGTACTTCTTCATCAAAACCAAGACAGATAAACAAGGTTTGGAATTATACAAATAACTCTTCTGTATGCCCCAAAATTGACGAGCGCCTGATTCCACCATGTCGTGACACAATAATTGTTAATTAAACACATACACTGACATAACGCAGCCTTGTCGAATTCCTTTTTACCATTCTGAATTCCCTGCACTTTCCCTTAACTCGAGCAACAGATTTTGGGAGAACACAAATTTGTAATAATCCTTTAAAATTCTTTCCATCTATGTCTGGCCTTTCTTAAATTTTAAATCGTTCATCATGCCTAACTTCATCAAAAAGATCTTGAATAATTAATGACGTATGGAGATCCGTGTGTCCTTCACATTATCTTTCCATTAACATTGTTAGGGAGAACACAGCATTCTTGGGTTTCCCTTGACAGGAACGGCGCCTAATTGTGTTCTAGATATCTCTAGCTCTGCTTTTTAACTTTTTTTTCGTGTTTGGTTGACGGGGGGCTCTGGTGTGGTTTGCTTCTTCTTTCTTATCAAACATATTATATCGCCCTTAACACCCCTCCTACTTTTCTTTATATGTTACTCTCTGGTAGCACCTCTAATCTTCGGCATTTATATGATCTAATTATTATGAAAGTAGTGTAAAACTCTTATCAAATCTTTTAAGACTCGTTTTAAATTCTTCCCTTTCGTACTCGCATGGATATTATTTTTTGTTAAGGAACTGAGTGTTCTTTGCAACTCACACTGTGACGTCTTGCGGTTTAATCTTTCCTTTACTTTTACTTTTATCCGCCGCATGTACCCTTTTGCGTGTCGCGGGAAGAAAGAGAAGTCTCTCTGCCACCAGCCGGAGAGCTTGCGTCAAGGGAATGCCATGAGTTGTTAGTGTTTCCCTGACTCCATCTATCCAGGTTTTTCTCGGTCACCCTCTAGCCTTGTTGCCAGCAATTTTTTTATGTAGGCAAGTTGAGCAGGATGGTGTGTTGGTAATCGCATGGGATGTCCGTACCATTTGATTATTTGGTGTTGGATGTGATGCATGACATCATTTGTGCCCACCATTTCTCAAATTGCGGTTTAATCAAAGCTTTAAAAGGAGCTGGCTTGACAACGATATTATATTTTGGAATTTCAAAACTAGTATTTCCAACAAATCACGGCCATTAAATGAACGTATAAATAAGAGCTTAAAGAGTATCATCAGAGGTGATGGAAACGTTAGGCCAAAATGTACATCGCTGTTCATTGACGTTCAAAGAAGGCAAAACTAGGTCAACTGAAATCGCTCAAAAACGAGACAGACCGACCAAAATGCATACCCTCAACAAAAAAAAAAAAAAAAAAAGGGAATGTCCATATCTAGCAATTTCATCTGGCTTGCCATGCATTCTGGGACAGAGGCAAAAAATTAGCCAAACAAAAATGTGCGGGTGGTTGGCGGGTGCTCTGGCATCGTTTGCGCCCTCTTTCCTACCGAACATAATATAATATCGCCCGTATCCCTCCTCGCCCTTTTCGGTGTGTTTTACTCTCTAGTGGGATTTTTTTTCTTCGGCACTTATAAAGATATGACATATTAGTACTACAAGTGCAGAAAAACTCTTACAAAACCAAACTAAACCAAAATATTTTATCTGGGTTTTTTTCCCCAAAGTCCCCCCCCCCCCCTCTCAAAAAAGAAAACATAATATAAAAAAGTATTTGTTCAGTCCTAAGACTGAGACCCCTGTGGGATTTGCAGCATCGTTATTGTCCAATGTGACTTGCAAATCTACAGTCTGACGTGGTGAAAGTGTTGAATATGCAAAGCTTTATTAACTTGGGGGGATATTTACGTCAAGGAGGCATGGACGAAGTCACGTGATGTGCTCTGAGGTGTTTGTGGGGAATAATAATGACATGGTAGTGAGTAGAAGACATCGTGAGTGAGTGAGTGAGTTAAAAAGGGGGAAGAAGGTGGATTTAGGATGTCAGGATTGGAGGGAGGGATCGGGGGAAAGGGGAGGTAAGAGGGAGGGTGGGGCCGGAATTTGTCGAGGAAGAAAAGTTGAAATTATGCTAAAGTTCAAACAAAATTGCTCTATTCCTCTTTCTTTCTCTCTCTCTCTCTCTCTCTCTTTCTCTCTCTCTCTCTCTCTCTCTCTCTCTCTCTCATACTCTCCATCCCTTTCTCTCTCTTCATCCCTCCTTTCTTTTTATTTCTCTCTCTATCTCTTGATCTATCACTCTCTCTCTCTCTCTCTCACATTTCCTCCTTCTCTCTCTCTCATGCATAAATAAATGCAAACATTCAAATATCCATACACATTAAACAAAGAGAGAGAGATAGAGAGATAGAGAGAGAGAGAGAGAGAGAGAGAGAGAGAGAGACAGAGAGAGACAGAGACAGAGACAGAGACAGA
>NW_004798068.1:275745-278245 GCF_000002075.1 Aplysia californica | reverse complement strand
GGGAGTGACTGACTGAGTGAGATATTATATAACAATATGTAATATCCCGAAAAATGGTGTTTGAGAAAAATTAAAGGTAACGTTTTTGCCCCTCTTTCCGTTTCTTTTAAAGACAAGGAGAGTTTTCTCTATAACCAAATAAATATAAAACACCAATGACACGAAAGTTCTCCTATAGGTCTGTAGGGCAATAACCACTTTTGGTGTAGGTCAAGATTTCTGGAAACCCCCAAATTCTAGGTTAGCCCGCTTGTCCTTAAAGGTGACCAAATAAACTTTTCGGTTGAGAAATCGAACTCACCATCCCATTCCCACAACGCTGAAGAGCTTTATCGTTACAACTACACCACAGACACTGAAATTCTATTTTATGAGGGAAATCATCTAAAAGCTTTTTAGTTTTAGTTTTAGTTTTAGTGGAGTTCTACGGCACTTTGCATCGCAATTAGCTCATAAAATAAAGGCCCCGAAGATTAGAGGTGCTGCTGGAGAGTTTTAGAGTTTTGTTTTCGTAAGAGTTTTGCGGCACTTATAATAACTCAAAAATAGGTTATAATGTTGGGTTTCGAAGATTAGAGGAGTTTTACGGCACTTTCAACACAAATGGGTATTAATATGTGCCAAAGATTGGCGAGGAGTTTATGGCACTTGTAACACCAATAAGTTAAACAAGATCCGAAGATTAGAGGTGTTACTGTAAAGCGTAAGATACAAAAAAAGAAGGATGACAGATAAGGATGATAGACGTTCGATATAAGATAAGATAAGATAAGATAATGCTTTATTATCCCAGAGGGAATTTTTTCTTGACTGAACAGGACAGTAAAAACACACGCAGGTATACATAAAAATTCAAAACTATATATCACTCTCATTAAGATTCAACATGAAAAGAGAAGTTAAGCTGACAAAATGTACATAATATCACATCAAATGCATCATTCAACCACATGCAGGAATTTAATTACATGACCTCTGGAGTTATATACTCGTAGATACATACTCTGAAGAGTAATACACATCAAGCCTATTCTGACAATAGCCTTATGCTTGATGGTAAAAAAACTTCTTTTAAGAGGTACATATCTGACCCAGCGTGATCTTACAATTTGCGTGGAAAGTGGGTGTGATGAGTCGTTTATAATGCTTTTTATCTTTTTCATACTTGTGGTGCAATACTTTTCATCAACCCCTCGAGGCAGTGCCACTGACTGTAGTGCCTTTAGGCCATTCCCAAAGGGGGGACATTTCTCGTTCATGCACAATAGGATTGTAAATGGGCTTATTCATTATGTCACGCTCATAACTGTGTCTGATCTACAACAGGGAGCTGCTGTTTTTTCTTTCCTAATCCTTACTATTGTCATTTTACTCTACTTCTTTTATATGTTTGTCACACTCTTGTGACCTGCTATTTCTGTGGTGCCTTGATAGTCGAAGCAAACTTTGTGCTGTTGAAGCTAGAGAGGTGAGTAGAGTAAGTCTGATTTCCCGTAAAGACTTCTCTGTTGACACCCACCCCTTGGCGCTCATATGACCTTATGCAGTTGCGAGCGCCGTAAAACCCTCTACTTAAAAAAAACACACAACTACAACAACCAAAAAACATTTCATCAATTCTAGATAAGAAAGTAGGAGCAAACCCCACTAAAAACAAACCACTCCAGAGCACCCACCAACAACCACTCATCCACTGGAATGTTCTACAACAAGCACCCACTGGAATAATGTTCTACTCACCAGTATTTTTTAAATCCACTGACGTGTTCTTCCATTCCCAATAGCGTGTGAGTGGTGAGAACAAACAAACACAAAGTTTTTATTCATTCATAATCCCAAGGTTGGCTTCACAGAGTCTGTCACATATTGCTCCAAGAATAGAATTTTCTCTCTTTGCATTATTTAGCACTTGTGACCCTATACATAATAGAGTAGGCTTCGGCCGCCAACCAGGCAAAATTCAAAATTTCCTACCAACTGAAAATGTTTAATAATGTGTCCCGCGCGCTCACATAGCCGTATGCAGTTGCGAGCGCAGTAAAATACTTACAAAATATATATTAAACAATAGTACGAACATTTATAATAATAATTGTTATCCAAATTCCAGCTTCGCTCACAGTGTTAGAAGAAAAAAATCACGTTTTCTGCACTCTTTAGCCGTGGCATCAAGTCCGCCTGCTATAGACTTTATTATATTAATCCCAGTCGAAATTTCACTCACAATCAAAGAAGAATAAATTATATCGTTATTTTGCTTTCTTTGCACTATTTAGCACCAACGTTCAATTTAGAGCAAGGAGACAAGCTGAATAATAGATACATAGAATGTGTATAAATGATTTCATAAATAAAGGTTTTTTTGTTTTTTTTTACATTCTTAAAATCTGTCATTTATTTTAATTTTTTGCTTTTGTTGTTATCGTTGCTACTGTCGTTGTTGTTGTTGTTGTTGTTGTTGTTGTTGTTGTTGTTGTTGTTGTTGTTGTTGTTGTTGTTG
>NW_004798068.1:270235-271917 GCF_000002075.1 Aplysia californica | reverse complement strand
CCCCTTAAGGAGCCCCTCGTCCTTCCCCATTTACTAGCACTCCCCAACCACCCCCTCTCGTGCCCCCATCCCCTACCCTCCGTAGTCCCTCCCCTAGCCTGATTGATATCCGAGGTTTAATATTTTATCTACGTTCCTCTTCTTCCATTATATTTTTCTTCTTTATTTCCCAATTTAAGATGTTATATTCTTCCGAATTTGATTTTGTCTGCCTTCTCTCTTCCATTAGTTTTCATATGTGAGGCAGCGTGGTGGAATCAGGCTCTCGTCAAAATAGTCAAAGTGAAGAAACTTGCATTTTTCCGCAGGTTTGTGAATTTTTATCAAATGTTTGTTTTTGGCTCAACATCTTTCACGCCCATTAAAGAACTCATTTCTGTGAGGGTTTTTCTTAACAATGTTGAATAAAGGCACACGAAATGTAATTTTTCAGTTACCGGAGACTCTAAAGTTAAGGAAATAACTAATCTTTGGCGGCCATTTTCTCACTAATTTTACCTCTGAAAACAGGTGACCCCCACCTCCTTCCTTGGCAAATATCTCGACTTGTATTCAAGATAAATGGATATTTTTTTCACCCAAATAAAGACAAGTTAACAAGCTTCAAGATTATACCAATAACTCTACATGCCCGAAAATTGACGAGAGTCTGATTCCATCACGCTGCCTCACAATTGTATCCTGCGTCAGCCATTTCTTATAAGCTCACTTTGCTTTTAAGGGGATATATTTTCTTTGACGGTTTCTCTTATTGAATTTTCCATTTTTTTCCTCACGGATTTTTTTCCCGATTTAATAATATTAGTTTGCCAGAGCTTAAAACTGATTGCTTACATCAATAGAGAAACGTTCTTTCCGTTCAAGATCTATCTTTATTTTTTTTTATTTCTTTATTTTTTGACGTAGTTATGTTTTCCATTGGAATCCACTGGGTAAAAGATCAAAGGGAAGACCGCATGGAACCTGGAAAAGAATCATATAAATTGATGAACAGAAAAGTGAGAAGACATGGAATAACATAAAGAGGCTGGCCCAGGATAGAGAACGGTGGAAAGTGTTTGTTCGTGGCTTAATTATACCTTGGTGCAGGGTAGTGCTGGGCGGCTAGGTTCGCGATTATTGAAAGCTAGGAATCGTAGGAATCGACTCCGAACCCAATTATTTACTTTCTAATGGTATAATTTCTTCCGGTGGTTACCTGTTTGGCTCAAAACATCTTCAAGATTTGAGATGACCTTGATTTCGGAAGATTACAAACCATCAACTTTTATTTTTCAAAAATAAATTCTTAAAAAAAAAGATTTTAGAGATTAAAGTAGCTGATAACTGTTGGTTTACGTAAAAAGGAGACGGAACTTTTCTTCTGCATTAATCGTGGGAATCGGTTCCGGAATGGATTCTTCGCCCAGCTCTAGTGCAGGGTGATAAAGGCATGGATGATGGTGAATGTTTTCCAGGGCCTGATATTTATTGCTTGCATCATTAGAGGAATTTTCTACGTTCTTTCAGTTTCAGATGTGTCTGTAAAAGATCTGCATGATGTTTTGGTTGGTGCTTCGACTTTTTAAGCTTTTTTGGTCATGTCTGCATTTTACGCAGAGAGAGAGAGAGAGAGAGAGAGAGAGAGAGAGAAAGAGAGAGAGAGAGAGGGAGAGAGAGAGGGAGAGAGAGACAGAGAGAGA
>NW_004798068.1:266897-268651 GCF_000002075.1 Aplysia californica | reverse complement strand
CCCACCCCCACCCCTCCTCCTTTCATCCTCCCCCATGTATGTAGGCGTCGCCGCTAATCGATAAAGTTGGACGGGCTCACAAAAAGCCATATCACTAGCCTAGCGCGAGCGTTGAGATTTCAGACATGGCTTTATAGAGACAGGACAGCCTGCTGGAAGAGTGACAGGCATCACCGGTCTCCTAGCAACAGCAGAGCATTGTGTGAAACACAATATCATTTAAAAAGACGGCTCGTCTGCGCGAATGCTGTAAACGTAGAACTCTAAAAGGGTGCAACTTTATCGTTTCAATTCAAACAATTGAGAGATTTCTTTCGAAGTAACAGAATACAATATTGTGTTATAGTTCACGATGGCGCGAAAGAGAAAAACAAAATTAAATCACCAGGAAGAAGAAAAATTGGAGCCGAGCAAATATTATAAATCCCCAGTTATGAGTAAAGGTTCAAAGTTGAAAAACAAAACCAAACCATAACAGAACAAAACAGCACGATACAAACTCCGATTCGTGACTGCATGTAACATGAATTGTTAGCGAAAGTAACGGAAGTGTAAAAGGTTCCAAATGGCGACGGAGACGCAGTTTTCAGAAAGAAACAATGGTTTCAACTTGAAACTTTCAAGTAGAAAAATTACAACACTGCAGCAGAGTGGGTTGTTGGCGGGTGCTCTGGTGTGGTTTGCTCCTTCTTTCCTATTAAACATCTATCGTCCTTATCTCCCCTTTTTCTTTTTTTATGTTTGTTACTCTTTTGTAACACCTCTAATCTTCTGGTGCTGATATGACCTTATGCAGTTGCGAGTGCCGTAAAAACCTCTACTAAAACTAAAACAACATCGCGGCGTGAATTGGCCGGGGGTCACGTCATGAACTTGTGCACATTACGATTCTCACTTTCTGAGTTTGTTTATTGTTTTTTTTTTCATTGGTTTCCTTGTTTGTTTGTTTGTTTGTTTCTTTCTTGTTCTCTTTCTTTCCGCCTTACTTCCTTTCTTTGAGTAAAGAGGAGCACATCAACACAATAATGACCATAATTTAGTGTTGTGAAAAAGTAAGACCACCAGACAGACAGACAGACAGACAGACAGAAACAAAAGAGGGAGAGTTTTTAAAAAGTATGACCTACCAGTGGCACCCTCTAACCACCTACACTTTTTTAGTAGGAAGTAACTGAAGATAATATGACTGTCTTAAAATGTGAGCTGAAACACTCCGCTAGTAAAGATCAAATTGCCTGTAGACGGTTTTTTCTTTCGGATTAAATTTGTTATTAAGTTTTTTAAAATTTATTTTTCCTGTTTTTTGTTGTTGTTTTTGTGTGGGCAGGTTTTGGCGTCCGTATATTGTATAAGTAGTCGGGCGGGGATTTCCCATTACTTTATTTTGCTTCGATTTTTGCTTCCGCGTTCGTTTTCTGTTACGTCAGTTTTGTTTTCTGTAATCTAAGTTTAAGTGGTTTTTGTTTTGTTTTGGGGTTTTTTCGTTTTAGTTTTGAGGTTTGTTTGGTTTGTTTGTTTGTTGTTTTGTTTTTGTTTGTTTGTTGTTATTTTTTTGTTTGTTTGTTGGTTTTCTGGGGGATTATATATGTATTTTTTATCATCATCATATTACTTACTTTTATTATTTCTTGTTTTTTCTTTTTCAGTTTCTTTTTAATGTACCTGTTTTACACTGATTTACTTTAGGTCATTAAGGAAGCCTGCTTCCGCCTTGTCTATCAACACAAATTATACGAACTGAGTGAGCAGGGGGG
>NW_004798068.1:264602-266797 GCF_000002075.1 Aplysia californica | reverse complement strand
CGCAGAAGACCAAGGGGGCTCTCGTGGCCTCAATTTGGCTAGCCCTGATGATCAAATCGACCCAACCGGACCCGAACCGACCCGACCTGACCCGACCCGACCGTGCTAGTGGGCACCCCCCTATTAGAGAACCGGTTCCGGGTTGTTGGGGTTTTTTTTTTCGTTTGAAAGCGGGAAGAGGATAGGACGGTTTTTATGGTACGACAATATTATATCCCCCACCAACCACCCACACGGAAGTCTGACGGCAACAATTACATCGGGTAGACTTTTAAAAAAAACGATTTTTCTCCCACATTCTTCACAATGTATCAGTTTTTAAAGTTTTAATTTTAAAATACAAAACCCCAAAAATAAAATAAATAAAAGCAAAAAAACAACAACAAACAAAACAAACAAACAACAACAACAACATCTCTCGACAGTAGCGTAAAAAGAGATCAAGTAACCCGCCAAATATCACTTCCTCATAATTTGTGGTGTTTTCCGGAGTCTCGTATTTCTCAATCTCATATTACACTCCTACTCTACTGGACGAGCTCAACTTCCCGGTACACTGACTTCATAACAGTGAAATCCTTAACCCTATCCGTACGTCGTGTTTTACTATTGTATTCATACGACGTGGGGAACTCTGTGCCACCACTTTCCAAAGAGGAAATTTACTCGTTAATCCGATCCGTGCGCTTTGCATAGCAGTCTGTCCAAATGATTTTTTTGAGAAATACTGAAAGTTTCAAAGAGATCTTCGTACTAAAAAGTAAGTAGGTAAGTTTATTCAGTGTTTAAGGCCATTGGCCCACATCACACCACATAAAACACTCATTTGATAAGTAAAATTTCCATAATGAATAAATACAGGTTGTGCTCATATCTCTTATCATTAGTCAAACATTGCATATTTCTATCACTGGGCCGAGTCAGGCTTGGAGGGATTAACTAAAAGTATTCTAAAAATTGAAGAACACAACCCCGGGGGTACAAAATGACCCCTTGGCGTACGGATAGGGTTAACTCATTAAAGATGCGTACTCTGGTCATGTTAAATTCGAATGCTTGAACTTGAAGACGCATCATTTTTGGAATATCAAAAGAAGCCTAGTAAATAATTTCGTGAATTTATACAGATTTTTTTTTCCATTCTGGTGGCATCTGTGGCCTAGGAGTTAGGCTACCGGACTCGTAATTGTGAGATTGCTGGTTCGGAGGTTTGAGCCTGAGCTCGGTCCGACGTTGTGTTCTTGGAAAAGACACTTAATACAAATTCACCTCTTTGCTCGGTCTTTGGGAAATGAACTTTAAAATCGGTGGTCCCGCCTCTTAAATAACCTACCATTGTTGATAGAGGCTTTAAATCTGTATCATTTCGGTTTTTTTAACCATTGTTTCCTTTATTCTTTTTTTTTTTAAACTAAAAAGGTCAAATAGAAACATGCATAGACTACTGTGAAAAAATAATGAGCAAAGTCATATTTTTTCTTTATCATGTATGATTGTTTGAAATGCACAGCAACATTGCTTTTAGTCCGCTGTGAATCGGACATGTGTGCATAATCCGCCCGTAAAAGAATTAAAAGTCTCCCACCGAACTGTTCCTTGGTATAAAAGTCATTACTTGATTTGCTTATAGTTTTTTACTCCTGATTGATATATGCCATAGTATGTATTTTGTTCATCATTTTTTAGTTTTAGTAGAGGTTTTACGGTGCTCGAACTGCATAAGGTCATATGAGCGCCAGAAGATAAGAGGTGTTACAAGAGAGTAACATTTATTATTAGAAAGAGGATTTTTTCAAACCAGACCCTGTTTACATAAAGTAAAAAAGTGGAATTGACTCAATATAAACATATCTATCGTTTATAAAATTATAGTTCTGTAAATATATAATAATAATTATGGTCTCTTTTACGGACAGGCGGGCTAACCCAGATTTCTGAGGTTTCCAGAAAACTTGACCAACAATAAAAGTGGGCAGTGCCCTACCTGTAAGAGAAGTTTGGTTTTATTGTTGCATATATTTGGTTAGTTATAGAGAAAACAATCCTTGTCTTTTTGAAGAAGCTGAAGAACGGGCAAAAACTTTATCTTCGATGTTCTAAACCACAGCATTTTTCGGAATAGCCCACTTGTGCTTAAAGCGACCATAATATTATTATGATAGATAGATATATGATCTTGAATCCTACTGTCCCCC
>NW_004798068.1:262862-264331 GCF_000002075.1 Aplysia californica | reverse complement strand
CCCAAAAAAAAAATCAATCAATTTTCCACCAACTACTCCACCCTCTCCTCTACTCCCCACCCCTCCCCCCTCCTTACACCACACTACAGCCGACGAGTGAAACAATGACGTCACATAACACCATTTATTTGGATTCCTAGTTCCTACTTCCTACCTATATCGCGCATTGTAATGGCTTTTCCATTTAGTTTTAGTTAGAGTTTCATATCATTTGCAACACAAAAAAAGGTCATAATATAAGTGTCGAAGATTAGAGGTGTTTCTGAAGAGTAAGATGCAAAGAAAAGAATGAGGTGAGATGAGGACAATATTAATGTTTGACAGGACAGAAGGAGCACACCACAACAGAGCACCAGTCAACCACCTATATAGTGGCCGCTCTATCTATCTATCTATCTATCTATCTATCTATCTATCTATCTATCTATCTATCTATCTATCTATCTATCTATCTATCTATTTACGGAGCAGATGGCCCTTGTTAGAATCCCCAAAAGAGTAGTCTGAAACTTAAGTTGCTTTGGGGCAGTCTTTCAGGCTGTCCACTTAGTTTGGTCCTATCGGAAATGGACGTTAAGTTCCACCTCCTAAATAATCTTACAATATTGAAAGGATCGCTAATCTAAACAACAACAACAACAACAAGAAGCAAATATAACTTATCAATCTTTATATTAGATAGTGTAAGGGATTTACGGCACTTGCAACACACATAAAGCATAATACAAGTGCCAAAGGCTAGATCTAGATGTGTTACTTGAAGAGAGATACATACACAGAAAAGAATAAGGAGGGATACGGGCGATAGATGTTTGAAGGAAAGAAGAAGAGAGCCACATCAGAGCGCACGCCAAATAGTGGTGGGCAAAATCCGGATAACCTATCAGGATAACCGGATAGTTCTCAAATGAAACTTCCGAATTCAGACTCCTAAACCTTTTGCTAACACGTTTGCCGAAGTGGGTGCATCCATAATTTGTTGAAGTGGTTCTAATCTGTTTGTCGAAGAGGTTCTAACCCATTTGCCGAAACGGTTCATAACACGTCATTTAATTGCCGATGAGGTGCACTAACATACTATCCGAATTTTGCTAAAGCGACTCATTGCCCAGCCTTACCGACAACCACCCACACTTATTAAACGAGCTTGCAGACAGATCAGATGGCGAAAAAGACCAGGTTACAAAAGTGTAAAGGTTGGGGGGGGGGGAGTTCTTGATTATCAAGGAAGTGAAATGAGTAGCAAGCCATGATTACCGATGTGTCTGTTTCAGTTCCGGCACTTAGAGAGAAAGAAGAAGACACAGAAGTATGACTTCAAGATATGGTGACATTATTTTATTTCACCAAGTGTGCTTAAGCTTGTGAAGTTTTATTTATCTTTTTTTTAAAATTGAAAACATTTTCATTAACTGTAAATATTATATTGTGATCTACGAATGGTAATGCGACACGGTGGGGGGGGGGGG
>NW_004798068.1:257499-259317 GCF_000002075.1 Aplysia californica | reverse complement strand
TGTGTGTGTGTGTGTGTATGAGCGTGTGTGAGAGTATTTGTGCGTGTGTGTGCGCATGTACGTATGAGTGTGCAGTTGTGTTCGTACGCGCCTGCGTGTGTATGTGTCTGTTTGTGTGTGTGTTTGTGTGTGTGTGTGTTTGTGTGTGTGTGAGTTTGTGTGCTTGCGTCTACGTGTGCTGAGGGTGTGTTTGTGTGTGCTTGTGTGTGTGTGTGTGCGTGAATGTATGTGTGGGGGACAGTATTGTATATATATATATATATATGACTGTGTATATATGTGTATGCACGTGCTTGCGTTTGTGTTTGTGAGTGTTGGGTGTATGAATGAGTGTGTATGTATCTCATGCGTTTTGTGTGTGTATTAATGCGTGTTGGATGAGTGAGTGCGTGAGTATGTGTATATATGGGTATGCGTGTGTGGGGCGGTGGATGAAGGAGGGGTAGAGAGGATATGCTGGATGGGCTTGTGTATAGAGTTCTCTTTGCGTGCATGTATGTGTGTGTGGGGAGGGGGGGAAGAGAGAGAGAGAAAGAGAAAGAGAGAGAGAGAGAGAGAGAGAGAGAGAGAGAGAGAGAGAGAGAGAGAATAAATATGGAGATTTTTCCCTCCGTCTGCTCCCCTTAGCTGGCTCAATTCCCATGATGGCCGAGAGAACAGTCCGGATTTGTGTTTGGGTGTGCATGTATGAGTGTGTGTGTATGTGTGTGTGTGTGTGTGTGCGCGTATGTGTGTGAGTGTGTGTGTGTGCATGTACGAGTGTGTGTGTGCGTATGTGTGTGCATGTGTGTGTGCATGTGTGTGTGTGTGTTTGTGTGTGTCTGTGAGCACGTATGTGTGCGTGCTTGCCTTTTGTGTTTTAAGAGAGAGTGAGAGGGGAGGGGGGGGCAGACAGAGGAAGAGAGAAGGAGAGAGAGAGAGAGAGAGAGAGAGAGAGAGAGAGAGAGAGAGAGAAAGAGAGAGATAGAACTGTTGCTTTTGCTACTGCCATTGCTGTTGTTGTTTTTCTGCTGCTATTGTTATTGCTATTTCTACGAGAGTAATTCTATTGTCATTGTTGTCGTTTTCCTGTTGCTGTTGTTGTTCCTGTAAAGAATTTGGGTCTGCAACAAAAATCGTGACAATGTGATGACGACATCCGATAGGAAATCTTTGCTGAGAGGACAATACTGTGGCGTAGGCGGCCAAGTGGTCAGGCTAATGGACATGTAATCGTGAGGTTAGGGGTTCGGAGGTTCGAGCCGCGGGCCTGAAGTTGTGTCCTTGGGAAGGCACTTTAAACCATAAATTTTTCTCACTTAAACCCAAGTGGGAATGGGTACCCGGCCATAGACAGCGAGAGATCTTGTCAGTATGTTAGTGTTTTAGCACCTATAAATGGTTGCTTGCACTGTATGCTTCCCATGAAGTTGAGGTTGTTTCAGAATGCTCTCAGGTCTGCTGGGGTAATAGTATAGATTGTGAAGCGCATAGAGCTTGCTGTTGAGAGGGGATTTGCGCTACACAAATGCTATCTAATATTATTATCATTATTACTGCTGGTCAATACGAAAGAGAGATCGGTATGACGGTGAAGAGTGGGTAGATGATGTCTCTCCCTCTTTCTCTGTCATTTTCTCTATAGATCTCTCTGCTAATTCTGTCACTCTTTGTCTCTGCCCTCTTCTCTATTCTTCTCTCTTTATCACTTTCTCTATAATAATATTTCTCTCGCTCTCTCTCTCTCTCTCTCTCTCTCTCTCTCTCTCTCTCTCTCTCTCTCTGCACTAAGAGGAGGAGAGAGAGAGAGAGAGAGAGAGAGAGAGAGAGAGAGAGAGA
>NW_004798068.1:252957-257399 GCF_000002075.1 Aplysia californica | reverse complement strand
GGGGGGAGAAAGAAAGAAAGAGAGATATTTAACGTGTACATTGCATGATTAGAAAACTGATTCTATTGGAGAAGATTGTGTTCAAATTTACAAACAAACAGTGCTACTGACTGAAATGTCTTTAGATGGGCTGGTTTATCAATGTCATGATCATACAGTGTCGGAACAACATAGAGGGAAACTGCTGCTTTTTCTTTCCTCATCCTTACTATCGTCATTTTCCTCTACATTTTCTGTATGTTTGCCACTCTCTAGTAAACTGCTATTTCCGGGGTGCCTTATTTGATAGTCGAAGCAGACTGTGCTGTTGAGGCTAGAGGGGTGAGCAGAGTAAGCCCAATTCCCCGTTTGGATTTCTCTGTTGACACCCACCCCTGGGCGCTTACAATATGACCGTATGCAGTTGCGAACTAACCTTACTAACTCAAAAAAAACCCACAACAAAGACGAGCTCGCCGTAGACTGTGCCACTGTCTTGACTTTTGGTGACATGCCGTGTAGTGGGCCTAGTCTTGGGTTATTTTCGGAAAACTGTGAAAAACAATGTCATGGGAGACATCATAGTGAAATAAGGCGCTCATCGGAGTAAAGGAATCGGAGAAATCGATAGTTTTCCGTCCGTTCAGCAATATTTATCTAACATATTTCTTCTTTTAAAAAAAACGTTCTTTCTTCGCTCTACAAATTGTTAAGTAAGATTCAGAAGAACATATTTCTGTATGGATTTTGCTGACAAATATTAATGAAAGGTGCGATTAAATGTAAATTCACGCTTTTCAAAGCCTTGGAAGCCCCGAGCTTTGGCGGCCATTCGTTCGCTTATTTTTCCTCTGACACTAAGCGACCCAACGGTGTCAATCGCAAATATGTAGACGTCTATTTAAGATAGAATGGATTTTTGTTTCATCAAAATCAGGACAAATGAACAGGCTTTAAGATGATACCTATAACTCTATGTCGTGCTCAAAATGTTTTTTCGAGCGCTTGTTTCCCACCATGTCGTGACACATATTAAATCGTTTGGGCGTCAATAGACCAGCCGTTAGGCACTTTGCCATCGCAAGCAGAAGATCTGAATTCGAGTATCTCAGTCTTTCTGCAGGTCTAAAATCTAACAACAGTCCATGCGCAAAACGATTCGAGCTCTTTGTGAAAGCAATGGCTTCTACACACAGTACGAATGAATAGATAAACTTTTATGTTAAGTCGTGTTATACAAGAAAAATAAAAACTGATATATACATCACTAAAGAACACATTTAATGTTTGATATGATTTATAAGTGATATTTGAGACTGTATTGTAAATTTAGGGAACCAAAACAAATGGGCAACGGGGTAAGATCAGGGAACCATAGCTTTTTTAATAGCATCCAAGCAAAGGAATGAAAGGAGAACCATGATCGCCGATGTCTGTCGCAGATCTGGCACTGGATGATGATCGTATTTCAATCTGATTGAAAGTCTCTTGCTAAAATATTGTTCATAGTAGAGGTATAGTGTTCTGTTGTTTGTTTTAGCAACACTTGTCAATTCCACCAATGTCAATGCACCCCTGTACAAGCACAGACACGGTTTTTGTTTCTCCAAACGCAAGGCTTCTTTGATTTCACATGACTGACTCTGAAACCTTGATTTCAAGTGACCGTAGCTCGGGCTTATTCTTGTGGAAAATGTAACATCGATGTGTCAGACGATGCAAACATGTAGATTTAAAGTTGCTGCGTGAATAGGTAGCGGTAGCGGAAGGCTGTTTTACGATAACTGAATGAAAACGTGTTTCTTTTGGACTCTTCCGTATTGTATCATGTTTGTAAAATAGTTATTATTATTTGCGATTTCGTACAGCGGTTCAACGGCAACAATCAGAGAGCTAGTGGACTGGAGAGAAAGTATGTACATAATGTGTGTGAGAGTGTGTGTGTATGTGTGTGAGAGAAAGAAGGAAAGAAACAAAGAAGAGAGAGAGAGAGAGAGAGAGAGAGAGAGAGAGAGAGAGAGAGAGAGACATATATAGAGAGAGGGAGAAAGTGAGAGAGAGAGTGAGAGAGAGAAAGAGAGAGGGAGGGGGAGGGTGGCGAGGATATATAATACAAATCGCCAACCTGCTGATCAGATATATCTTGTAATATAAGCTAAAAATATGTTGACAATATTTCGTCGTAGTTTCACAATATACTCCGGAAATATTTGGTCGACACTCACTTTCTAAAATGTTGAAAGAAGCAAGAAAAGATACCTCTAACCTGCGCACATTTTGTAAAAAAAAAATAATTCCCGGCCCTCGTCGCTAACCCTATCCCTCACCCCTGACCTACCCATCCTACCCCTAACAATACTACTACCCTATACCTACCCGTACGCCTACCCGTACTCCAAACATACCCCCAACCTCTAACCCTAACCCTAACGCATAACCCATAAAGATACTATCGATATATTCCAGCACCCACTCTTGAGGCCAAAACCAGAGATTTGCAGCTCTCTTATCGTTGCTAATAAATTTCAACTAGATCTAGATCTAGATATCTAAATTCCTTCACTCACAGTCCTGGTTCTATAGAAAGTTTAAAACAAATTAAAACCCTACAAACAAACTTTAAAATCAAAACATGAACTGGCGACAAAAACGGAACAAACTAACATGGCATCAAACCTGTTTGAAGATTCCTCCAATAGGTCAAAGTGGTGAAATCCAAAGCGCAGCAAGTTAACATTCAAGGCAAAAGCTTTCTTATAGCCTAAGTATCCGAACTCTTACTTTCTACGCTTTGTTAACATTGGCGTGGCGACTGAGAACACTCCGTAATAATCCTTGTTCGCCTCACGCCACGTGAACACCCAATGTCACGTTACGCCACGTCGAATTTCGCACCACGCCAATTAATCTCACTTCACGTTGAATTATCCTCGAGTACATTCCCACACATGAGCACTTATCCTCATATTGTGTCAAATCGGTTGATTTTTTTTTCACGTCAACTTCGTAATTGGTTGGCGCGTGCTATGGTTTGATTAACTCATTTTTTTCCCAGAAAATATCTCTCTTTCTTCTTTTCTTTAATTTGTATGACACACTCTAGTAACACCTCTAATCTTCGGAAATTATGACCTAATAGTGTTGCACGTTCCGAAAAACCTAACAAAACCACAAAAAAAAAACCCACAAAAAAAACCTGAACAAAATATTAATTATAATAACACCAGTAAATCGTCACGTCAAATCACGCCAGTCCCGTTCACGTAACGTGACAACAACCTCCGAAGAATCACTGACAGACCGACTGACTGACTGACTGACTGACTGACCGTTCAATATAGCAGCTAATCTAGCAGAACTTCTAAGAAGAACAGCAACAAAACGAACAAAAAGAACCACACGATAAAGAAGAAGCAGCCTCTAGATCTAGTCCTGCCCCACCGTCATACAATAACATTGTTGTTGTTGTTACTGATGCTGCTGCTGCTGCTGCGGCGACTGTTGTTGTAGTAGAGAATCCAGTGTCACTCACTCACACTGCTGCTGCAGTAGTACAGAATCTGGTGTCACTCACTCACTCACAGACAGACCGCCCGTTTCCTGATCTTCACCCCCTCACACTCACGCTCACACGCAGGTCGTTCGTTCGTTCGCTCGGTCGTTCGTTCGGTCGGTCGGTCATCTGTGCGTGGAATCTAGGGCTGGGCAAGGAGTCGCTTAGGCAAAATCCGGATAATGCGTTAGTGCACCTGTGTTTGTTTTGTTTTAGTAGAGGGTTTTACGGCGCTCGCAACTGCATACGGTCATATGAGTGCCAGAAGATTAGAGGTGTTACAAGAGAGTAACAAACTTTAAAAAAAGAAGGAGGGGAGATAAGGACGATAGATGTTTGGTAGGAAATAAGAGGCAAATCACACAAGAGCACCCGCCAACCACCCACAATGCACCTCTTCGGCAAATAATATTATGATGTGAACCGATTCGGCAAATTAAATGGATTAGAACCACTTCGACAAACGGGTTAGCACTTCTTCAACAAATGGATGCACCCACTTCGGCAAACGGGTAAGGAAAGAGAGTTACGAGTCTGAATTCGGATGATGTTTCATTGGGAACTATCCGGTTATCCTTATATATTATATTATCCGGATTTTGCCCACCTCTACTAGAATCTCCACTCACTCCTTGCTTCGGACAGCGCCACAAACTGCAGACGACAGACAGACAGAACCTGATACCACTACTACTAGCCTGTGGTGCGGTCGCTCGTTGTCCCCCTCACTCGTTCCCTCCTCGTTCACTCACTCGCTCACTCACTCAATCGCTGGATTCTCTCGTTCGCTCGTTCGTTCTTCTTTTGCTCTCTCTCTCTCTCTCTCTCTCTCTCTCTCTCTCTCTCTCTCTCTCTCTTTCTCTGTGTGTGTCTCTCTCTCTCTATGTCTCCCTCTCTCTCTCTCTCTCTC
>NW_004798068.1:247821-249642 GCF_000002075.1 Aplysia californica | reverse complement strand
GAGGGGGGGAGGGGCACAACTCCTTTTATTTTACATGTAAAGTTTACTCGTCAATATTTGGGCATGCTCAGTTATTGGTGTCATCTCAAAGCTTGTTTATATAAGTTTTATCGATCTCTCTCAATGAAAAAAATACCCCTATCTACCTTTAATAGAAATCAAGATATTAGCAATTGAAGGAAGTGGGATTGCCTGGTTTCAGAGGTAAAATAAGGGAGAAAATGGCCACCAAAGCTTGGTTTATTCCAATGCTTTAGAGTTCTTGAAAACTGGAAATTTACCATTTCTGTGCCTTTAATAAACATTTTTCAGTAAACTCCCGACAGAAATATGTTATTGAATGGACATAAAAGCTGTTCAGCGAAAAAACAAAAATTCGATAAAAATTGCCAAACTTCGTAAAGGATTGCCCAGATCTCGGATTTCAATATGTTGACGAGCGCCTGATATCTCCAGGATGCCTCACAAAAAAAAAGATTTCAGATAATACCAATAACCCTACATGTCTAAAGATTGACAAGTGCCTGATTCCACCGCGTAGTGACACAAATATGGATGCGATCCACGTTGTCTTAGTCTATAATCATATCATAACATGATATATCAGACTCAATAAGAAAGTTGTCGCACCTTCCTGAATGACCAAGATGACAACTTTTGTTTCTGGGTGCAGTTGTAGGTACTCTGGGGACAAAGATTAACATACAGACTTCCACAAAAGTGAACGACCACCTTGACAGACAGCCATGATTTTTGAAAAATTCTTTTTAAAAAAGACAACAGGGAGTTTTCAAATGTTTCTGCTCTGAAAGTGTTAATGGGTTACCAATGCGTACTGCAAAGCATCCTTAAGGGACAAAACCACAACGTGCAGCACGGAAATCCTCGGGGAATTTTATTCAAATTTGCTGCTTGTTATCGACTTGTGTGCCACACCACGGACATTCCACAGTTAAAATTTCTGGTGCACGTCATAAACGGACGAACGGTCTCGGACTGTGTGCTCACTTTGGAGGCAATATAAGCCGTCGTTTGCGCAGAATTCATTATCGCATTAACATGCCACCAAGAAATAAGCTGAGAGACTTTGATCGTACCAGAGCTATGGCATGGTTGCAGGATGGAGTTGGAGCCGGAGAAGTTGCCAGAAGGCTTGCAGTGTCACACTCAGTCATTGTCCGCTTGGGGCAGCGCCATCACGCCACTGGATCAGTCCAGGAACTCTCACGCGCAGGTCGACCCCAGAAGACCACTCTGAGTGTTTGCAAGTGGTCCTTGACTTATGTTGAAGTCTGTATTATACAGATAGCCTGAACGACTTGGCAATGAATAACACAAAGAGAACCACCGAACGGATCTCAAGAAGACATACAACATGATGTATCATGATCGTCAATATCTGGTCTTTAAAAAAAATTTAGTAGAGGTTTTACGGCGCTCGCAACTGCATAAGGTCATATGAGCGCCAAGGAGTAGATCTAGATGTCAACAGAGACGTCCTTACAGGGAATCAGGTTTACTCTGCTCACCTTTCTAGCTTCAACAGCACAAAGTCTGTTTCGACTATCAAGGCACCCCCGGAAATGGCGGGTCCCAAGAGTGTAACAAACATATAAAAGAAGTAGAGGAAAATGACGATAGTAAGGATGAGGAAAGAAAAAGCTGCAGTTCCCTGTTGTAGTTCAGGCAGTTATGAGAGTGACATTGTTGAATCAGCCCATTTACAATTCTATTGTGAATAAGAACGAGAAATGTCACCTCTTTGGAAATGGCCTAAAGACACTTCAGTCTGTGGTATCGCTAAAGGGGGGGGGGGGGGAT
>NW_004798068.1:244513-247237 GCF_000002075.1 Aplysia californica | reverse complement strand
AAGGCGAAGGCGAAGGCGAAGGCGAAGGAGAAGGAGAAGGAGAAGGAGAAGGAGAAGGAGAAGAAGAAGAAGAAAAAGAAGAAACGTTTTCCTTTAGCCTTAAACAAAGTTCAGCCACAACTGTGCTTAAGCATTTGGAAGAGTAGATAATTATGGTGTTGATATTCCCGAAAGACGTAGACAAATATTCTACCAAGCTAGGAAAACACATTTGAGAGCTTCAAATTGGAAGGTGCCTCAAACTGTTTACCTCACTAACTCGCCACTTTTCAAACTAAATTTTTTTAAATTTCAAAATAAATTCCAGCACTGTAATGAGCTTGATTTTATCGAACATCTTTTTCCAGCTTCAAGAAGGTCCAGCAACTTTGGACAGGAATTTAAGAAAAGGATTGTAGCCCACTTAAGTGCATCATTTGTAATTTGTGAGCAGAATTTAATGGTTTTTCCTGGGGCTGTGAAAGAAATCGACGAAGATCAACGGGGAAGGAGGATAACGAATTCAGCTATTGCTATCGGAAAATTAACAGTGTCTACATATAACTATGGGAAAGCAAGACATATTTTAGAAAGATATGAGAGCATCGTGGAAACAAAATAAAATAAAATGAGGTAGTGCTAGATTATGCCCACGTGGGACGCTCACTTTTAAAAACAATCAGGAAACGACAAATGCAGTTTTGGGACATCTGAACAGACATAAGGGTCTTGAACATCCAGCTCGCACTGTAAAAATTGAAGGCTAGCGAGGCAGGGGTAGGCCCAGAGCAACCTTCTTGGGGAACCTGAACAAGTGAGGGACAGGGAAACGTAGCTTTTTTAAGAGCATCCGAGCAAAGGAATGAATGGAGAAACATGATCGCCAATGTCTGTCGCAGATCTGGCACTGGATGATGATGATGATGAGAGTGAAAGAAGTTTTGCGCAATGGTGAACCAAGAGCTCAAGGTAAGGCTTCCAGTCTCTACCTCATGCTAAATTTACTTACGTTTCGACCCCGCATGAGAGCGAGCTTAACTGGAAGACTGTTATACATCGAAAGCTGACTCATATAAGATAAGGTTACCTGAAAGATTATGGAGTCTATGCGTATATGGCTGGGAGGGAAGGGGTGGGAGGATCTACATTAAACACCAAACAAAGAAGTAGAGGAAAATGACGGTAGTAAGCATTAGGAAAGAAAGAGCAGCAGTCCCCCCTATGTTGCTCTGGCACAGTATGAGCATGACATGGATAAATCAGCCCATTTATAATTCTACTGTGCACAGGAACAAGTTAATATCCCCCCTCGTGGAATGGTCTAAAGACAACTTCAGTCAGTAGCACTGCCCTGGTTGGGGTGGGGGGGGGGGGCAAATTTTTTTGCTTTTAGCTTGCTTCGAAAAACCGACAACACACCACCAACATCTTTTAAAAAAATACAGTTGCTCCCTGGTCTAGCATCGCTTTTGGAGCAAGAAATGCCTCCGCCCAATTTAAGATAATGTAATCCTTGTAAGTTAGTCATGTTAATCATTTTCAGACCCCCTTTGTCAAGCTCATTAACACATGGATTCTAACCGGGCGTTTTACATTTTCGAAAGCTCTTTTATATTTAAAACAATTTTTTTTCTATAGAAATCTAAAGAAAATTCTGCTCTCTTGGCTCAAGACATCATCTCGCAGTTATGTACTTTGATTTACAAAAGCAAACTGCACTCGTCAAAATAATGAAATCAAAGAAATAGGGACTTTTTTGGCTAATGGGCAATATATTTTTGGGGGCTCAACGTCTTTTATGTCCACTTAAAAACACGTGCGTGGATTTTTACTGAAGAAGAACACAAACACAAACAAAAAAGTAAATTTTCAGTTTTCAAGGACTCTCAGTCTATGGAAGTTACCAAACTTTGATGGCCATTTTCTCGCTAATTTTACCTGTGAAACCATATGACCCTGACCTCCTTCAATCGCAAACATTTCGACTTTTATTCAATAGTATAGTAGATAGTTATTTTTTCACCAAAAGGAAGGTTACTGAACAGGCCTTGAGATGATACCAATAACTCCACATGCCCCAAAACTGACCAATGCTTGACTCCTCCACGTCGTGACACCATTTTACAATAATTATTGATACGTCTCTTATTACCAAAGTTCCAAAATTCTAAGAAGTGCATCGATCATGTTATGTTTTTGGGTTTTTTTCAGTTTCTTTTTTTTCTTTCATTTTTAAACAAATTAAACTTTTTATTCTCTGTGATCTGTTTTTGTTGCAGCTGCTGCTATTAGTGTTCATCATCATCTTCATTGCTTTCTCACCCTGGATAAGGATAATATAGGCCAAAAACAAACACTCTCCACCTTTCCTTATCCTGGGCTAGTCGCTTGATGTCACTCAATGTCTTCCCACTTTTCTGTACATCCATGTCCGTGCGTGACTCTTCTCCAGGTTCCACGTGATCTTCCCCTTGATCTTTTACCCTGTGGGTTCCAATCTAACACTGTCCTTGTTATTATGCGCTGCTTGACTTCCTGAGAGTGTGTCCAATCCATCGCCAACGCCTTCTTCCCACCTCATCTCTGACTGGGCTCTGTCTCGTGGTTGGTGCTGATGTTGCTTTCCTATTGTTTTATTGTTGTAGTTAGTGGCTGGTAGTGGTATCAGCGCTGGTGATGGCTGTGATCTTCTTCTTTGTTTACACGTATTCCTCATTTTTACTCTTGTCTGCGAGTCGCAAAAAG
>NW_004798068.1:238607-240377 GCF_000002075.1 Aplysia californica | reverse complement strand
GGGGGGGGGGGATACATTGTTTATTTACGTGACCGTTTTGACTGCTCAGTTCAGTGTAGGACTTGGTTATTATACTACATCACTTTTCAAAATGGCGTATAGTGGAATCTTACTCCAGACTCTCGGTTTGATCTTGTCTTTGCGCATGCGTTAGCATAGATGGTCGCTTTTAACCATCTCCGTACGTCGTGTTTCATTATCCTATCCATATGACATTGGGAACTCTGTGCCAACACTTTCCAAAGAGGAAATATACTTGTTAATCCGATTCGTACGCTTTGCATAGCTGTCTGTCAAAATGGATTTTTTGAGAAATACTGAAAGTTTCAAAAAATCTTCGAACTAGAAGTACTCTAAAATGTGAAGAAAACAACCCCAGGGGTACAAAATGACCCCAGGGCGTACGGATAGGTTTAAACACAAGGAGGCTATCCTGAAAAATACTGTTTTGAGAAAATGGAAGGTAAAGTTTTTGCCGCTTAGTTTAGTTTCTTTAATAGACAAGGAGAGTTACCTCTATAACCAAACAAATATACACACCTATGAAACCAAACTTCTCCTATAGATAGGACAATTACCATTTTTGATGTAGGTCAACATTTAAGGAAACCCCCGAAATCTGGGCTAGCTCGCCTGTCCTGAAAAGCGACCAGATCTATTTGTGTATGTGTATGTGAAAGTATCTATGAAAGTTACTGAGGATCAGATGTTCCGAGAGGGTCACCAGGGAGGAAATATTAAGGAAAACAAGATAGATCCCAGTCATAGATGAGGTAGGAAGGAGGTAGTGGCGATGGATTAGACATACTCTCAGGAAGTAAGGCAGCTGCATAACAAAGAAAGTGTTGGGTTGGAATCCACAGGGTAAACGATCAAGTGGAAGACCTCGTGGAACCAGGAGAAGAATCAGAAAGACTGATGAACAGAATTTGATGTACAAAAAAGTAGGAAGACATTAAGAGAATAGCCCAGGATAGAGAAAGGCTCAACGTGTTTGTCCGTGGCCTATACCCTGGTGCAGAGTGAGAAAGGCAATAATGATGATGATGACGACGATGATGATGATGATGACGATGATGATGATGATGATGATGATGATGATGATGATGATTTGAGAGTATGCATGTCAAATTATTCTTCTTGACCTCCTTATAACCATTGCTATGTTCAAGAATATAAGGGCTGACAGACGCAAGTTCAGGAACTTTCTCCAACTTCGAAACGAGATGTTCTCTGTCTACAACTGTATTTATAGTTAAGGTCGTCCCTTGGAACTACTGCTTACTAGGAGCCAAATTGTGGAATTTGAGTTCTTTTTGGTTTGGGAAGTGTTTAGCAGCGCTCGCAACAGCATAAGGTCATAATATGAGCGCGCGGAATACTCCAAACATTTTCTGTTGGTTGGAAATTTTGAATTTAGCCCAGGTAGGGGCCGAAGCCTACTCCTATCGATTTGAGACCACCAAGGGATCTTAAACGTGCGCAACTAACAAACAGGACCTCCGAGATTTTTCGCCCTTGCCCGAGAAGGCTAGGTGCAGAACTTTCCTTCCCAGAAGATCAGGGGAGTGGCTGAAAGACAACACCAAGAAGGAGCTAAGGAGTAGCATTAGAAAGGCTGCAGAAAGAGTCAGGAACCTAGAGGAGGGGGCAAAGGAGATAAGGGGGTGGGGACAGAAAGTGGAGACGAAAGCAGACCACAGAACATTGCTAGAGAGCAGGAAAGGAGGTGAAGGAAGACAACATTTAGAGAAGAAAATTTTCCGTCCC
>NW_004798068.1:233302-234629 GCF_000002075.1 Aplysia californica | reverse complement strand
GAGAGAGAGAGAGAGAGAGAGAGAGAGAGAGAGAGAGAGAGAGAGAGAGACTATCTATATATTCAGAGAGAGAGAAAGACTACCTATCTATTCAACATGGGCTAGCACGGACGTTTCTGCTCGTCATGCGGCCCAGCTATCACATGGTCGGTAGTGACGATAGCAGTCCAGGTCCAGACCCCCCGCGTCTATTTTCCCGCCATTTTGAGCCCGGCGCCTGGCTCTTCATTTCCGAGTGGAGATCAAGTCATTTCCTATATAGTCCTGTGGTCTTTGGCTAGACTGCTGCTCTGAGAGATGCAGGCTTGGGTGGGGTGGGGTGGAGCGGTGATTGAATGGAGAATGATGATGATAATGATGTGATGATGATGATGATGATGATGATGATGATGATGATGATTATGATTTTTTTTGGTTTCCTTAATGGGCCTGACGGACTTCACGAAGAAATCTTCGAGCAAGAGCGAGGCTCTTTTGATGATGATGATGATGATGATGATGATGATGATGATGATGATGATGATGATGATGATTAATATGATGATGATGATGATGATTTTTTTTGGTTTCCTTAATGGGCCTGGGGGACTCCACGAAGAAATCTTCGAACGACAGCGAGGCTCTTTTATGGCTCCATTGGAGGCACCTCCACTCGTCCAAATAACTCCTTTCGAATTGCCATTGTTCCTGGATATTCAAACATATGTTTGATACTGATGATGAAGATGAGGATGATGTTGATGATGTAGAGCAAAATCAAAGACGACAGTATTAGAAACCGACATCTTCATCTCTCTCTCTCTCTCTCTCTCTCTCTCTCTCTCTCTCTCTCTCTCTCTCTCTCTCAAATGCTGTACGCCACAGTATACACACTGATTATGGGTGTCGGATCATCATAGCTCTCAACTTTGAAAAGGACAATTATGTAGGTTGGGTCCGCAATGAACGAACATCTTTTTTAGCCAAACATGTCTTAAAATGCTGGGCGACTAGAATATAATGAGACAAGCCTCATGTGTGTTTCTTTTGAGAGAGTTGTAAATTCTCTGTTTTCTCAATTTATTGTTGAATTGATCAACAAAAAAGGAAATCAACTCTGCACATACACAATCAACGGTTGCACAACATTTTCGGAGCAAATTTGGAGCTTGTTTCACCCCCCCCCTCCCTACCTAATTAATTTGCATTGTTTGTAAGACCAGACAGTTTAGACAAGAAGTAGACGGAGAAATATGATAATACGCAACCGACAGTGGCATGGTTGTAAACTGTTCAGTACATGTATTTGTGTAATATTGTGTATTTATGTATGTATTTATGCATGTAT
>NW_004798068.1:228888-232026 GCF_000002075.1 Aplysia californica | reverse complement strand
TAATAATATTAAATAATAACGAAAAGAATGATAATAACAATAATAATGATGATGATGTTGATGATGATGATGATGATGATGATGATGATGATGATGATGTATTCTATTCTGGAATCGAAGAAAATGTGTCACGACACGGTGGAATCCGGCGCTGGTCTATTTTTTTAGCATAATCATCATCATGATCATCCAGGGCCAGATCTGCGACAGACATCGGCGATCATGGTTCTCCATTCATTCCTGTGCTCGGATGCTCTAAAAAAAAGCTACATTTCACTGATCTTTCCCTATTACCCATTTGTTTATGTTCCCTAAGTAGGTTGTTCTGGGCCTAACCCTGCCTCGTTTGCCTTTAATTTTGTCAGTGAGAGCTAGATGCTCAAGACCCTCATGTCTATTCAGGAGTCCCAAAAACTGCACTTGTCGTTTCCAGATTGTTTTTAACATTGAGCGTCCCACGTGGGCTTCATCAAGCACAACCTCTTTTGATTTCTTTTCCTTCCGCGATACTCTTATTGTCTTGATTTTTTGGAAAAAATACTCATCTATCATGAATAAAAGTCGAGGTGTTTGCGATTGAGGAAGCTGCTGAGAGTAGCCTATTGTCAGGGGCAGGGGGCAAATAAGCGGGGTAATGGCCGCCAACGTTTTGTGCTTTCCAAAGCGTGAGTGTCTTTGGTAACTGAAACTTTGTTATGCTATTGGTCAACGTTTTGCATTAAATTCCACACCGAAATGTCGTGCTCTTAAAAAGACATAAAGGGTTCTAAGCAAAAAGAATAATCACAAATGCTTTTAACCCCTGGAATGGTATAGACCACATACACGCTCCTTCCTTTTATATATGTCCTTGGCCATCCTGCCAAGCTCGTTCCAAGTGACCTTCATCTCTCTCACTCTAATGTCCCATTCCACGCATCTCCTCCATGTTTACTGTGGTCTACCCCCTGCCTCGTGCTCCTTGTGGGTTCCACTACAGAAGCAAAAAGAATAGTTAGAAAAAATCGTCCAACGGGAATTAACAGGCCGATAATGTCTTCGATTTTATTATTACTCTCTTGTAACACCTCTAATCTTCGGCACGTATAAGACTTTATTGTGTTGCAAGTGCCCTAAAAACTCTTTCTAATTTTTTTTTTAAAACCTTGTCTTTCAGAGCCAATCCGGACTGAGAAGGAAATATCCCAGCAGTAAGACCGGGATACTCGATGAAAAGCCTCTTCCCAATCGCGAAACGAACTTGGGTTTCTGGCGCGACAGCGAACCTCCTGACTACTACACCACAGACAGACGTATTTTACTCGGTTCAGACAAAAGTCTAGATATGTGTGAGTGTGTATGTATGTGTATGTACTATGTGTGAGTGTGTATGCTTGTGTATAAATATGAGCATGTAGTCAAAGAAAGCAAGACATTCCTAACGAGGGTCCAATGAGGGTGTTGGTTAGTCGGTCTATGGGAAAAGTGTGTCATGAACTCTCATCTTATTATCACAGCTTACAGAGAATAAGCCCTCTCTACGAGTATTACCGTCTTTGCGAGATTTCACTGCAGGAGTTTCATAAGAAATAACCGTGGGAACAGGCTCATGTTTTTTTTTTTCTGAGCTACAAACACATTAAATTCGATTGGCTGTTGGATTCCTATTATGCTATTATTGTAACAGGCGGGAGATTCAAAACCAGTCTTGCCGTTTTCAATGCATTATTTCGTTAATATTATTTTTTTTAAAGCAACAGCATTCATTTACGTAGGGATAAAGTTTAGGGGTGAGTGTGCGTGTGTAAAAAAAATGGGGAGGGGGGGGAGCTCAAACTCTTAGCTCTTCATTACGCCCCACTACTGCCAATCGGGTTCATAATTTGACTCAGTTGAGGCCAGCCAGATTTTCTTTCTTGGAGGGCCAAAATTAATATTATAAAAGTTACCATTTTAGCACAATACGACCGATTCGACTTGCGACCTTGATAAACAAACGCGTTTGATTTTGAAGGTCACAGTCGAATTTAGTTACATTCGGTTGCTTTGTTCCAAAATGGTAGCTTTTGGTCGATCATTGAAGGTCAATCTGGTTGAGGGCTCTCGTGGCTTAGAGGTTAAGGTGTTCGCCTCTCTTTCAAAGGTCCCGGGTTCGAATTCGGGTAGTGACGGAAAAAATTTATTCTCTAAAATTATCTCCTTTCACCTCCTTTCCTGCTCTCCAGTAGTATTCTGTCGTTTGCTTACGTCTCCACTTTCTACCCCCACACCTTCACCTCCTTTGCACCCTCCTCTGGGCTCCTGACTCTTTCTGCAGCTTTGGCTCCTTCTTACTGTTGTCTTTCAGCCACACCTTTGATCTTCTGGTAGAAAAGATCTACGCTTAGCCCTTTCGGATAAGGGCGAAAAAATCTCGGAGGTCCCGCGTGCAAATTGCGCAAGTTTAAGATCCCTTTGTGGTTCAAAATCGATAAGAGTATTAAGAGTAGGCTTTGGCCAAAATTTCCTACCAACTGAAAATGTTAGGAGTGTCCCATGCGCTCATATTATTATGATCTTATTATGTAGTTGCGAGCGCCGTAAAACACTAATAAAAAACTATAGCATTACTTCTTACACCATCATTTATACGGTCACAGTTCACTCCTGTTACTAACTGTAAAACATAAATTAATGAGACCTAATCGGTGACTTTATTTTTTTCATAAAGATTTATGCTTTTTTAAATATAATTTTGTTCAGTTTAGTTTAGTTCAGTTTTCTTTCGTTTCGTATCGTTTCGTATCGTTTCGTTTCGTTTATTTAGTTTTACGATAATTGCAATAGAATGAGGTCACGCAGGTGCTGAAGATAAGAAGTGTTATAACAAGAGAGCAACACAGAAAAGAGAGCGAAGAGATAAAGACGAAATAATATTATGTTTGATAAGAAAGAAAGAAAAAACTGTACAAGATCGCGTCCCAACCACCCAAAATATTATACATTTATTTGTCCAAACAGTTCCAAAGTGAGTCTACCAGACAGATGAGAATGATATTCTCAGCCACGTGAAATTTGTTCGGCTGGCACCTCATCAGACAACCCTATTTCCTATTTTTCTTGTGTACGAAGTGGGTGGATCTACATCTTACTGGTGATGGAGAAACGTGGGAGTGGGGG
>NW_004798068.1:215895-226857 GCF_000002075.1 Aplysia californica | reverse complement strand
AATATATATATGGTCGCTTTTAAGCACAAGGGGGCTATCCCAAAAAATGCTGTCTTGAGAAAATCGAAGGTAAAGTTTTTGGATCCTTATTCAGTTTCTTTTGAAGACAAGGGGAGTTTTCTCTTTAACCAAACAAATGCACATACCAATGAAATCAAACTTCTGGTATAGGAAGGGCAATGCCCACTTCTGGTGTAGAACAAGATTTCTGGAAACCCCCGAAATCTGGGTTATCCAGCTTGCCCTTAAAAACGACCCTACTGTTCTATAGCTAAAGACGGAATGCTTAAATTTGGCATTAGATAATTATTTGAGAAATATTTGAAGTTAATGACTCTAATCTGTACACTGATGATTCTATTAAAGAGTTTCAATATTTTGAGTTTTCACCAACAAGTAACAATGATAATCTAAATAACAATGGGGCAATTAATATTGTAATTGAACAAAAGAATTTAATAACTTTACCATCTGAAAGGTATCCATATTTTGAAGGAAAGTTAAGAAAATCTGATAATACAGAAAGAGCAAATAATGAAACTAAAATAGCATTAGTTCATAATGCAATAATGTATCTCTTTAACAAAATAGAATAAATAATTAATTGCAACAGTGTAGAAGACATTAATAATCCGTGGGTAACTTCTACTCTCATAGGAATGTTAAAATGCTCTCCAGCTTAAACAGCTACTGAAAGATTTAGTTTTTGTTGGCTACCAGATACTGAAAATAATGTGAATAATCAAAACTATTCTATGACTTTAAAAATAAATAATAATATACTTTAAAGAGATTTTCATTCAATGCTCCATTTACACATATTTTTGATTTTATGGAGAACTATTATAATAAAGTGGTATATAGGGTAAAACATACTGTGAGATTAAATAGAGATGAAACTAATTTAAAAAACTGTGTACAAGTAGCACAGGGTGTTACAGAAGATGTCAAACTAGAACTAAGTAAATACATTTTATTTAACTAGTAAAAAAATTAGGAAGTAATCAATACCCTATTTATTGGTAGAAAAACACAGGATATTGATATAGAAAAAAATGCAACACAGTTTGACTGGAGTTTTCAAAATACTATTGATAAACCAAGATACCTAATTGCAGGATTTCAAAATGAGGATAGTATTCCTAGTCAATTCAACAATGTTGAACTTCAAAATATTTATGTTAAATTTAATGACAGAAGATACCCAAACCAAGATGTCTATATTGATTTCGAGAATAATAGATATTCTAGAATTTATATAGAGATGTATGATTTTAAAAGGGAAATTCTATGATACAGAAGAAGCTAATAGTATTAGTATGTTAAGATTTTTTAAAATGTAATCTTTGTAAGTGATATTTTGAACATCAAATATTTATGTTAAGATTAAAGGAAGATTCTCTAAAGGTTTAGCTAAAACATTAACAGCTTATGCAACCTTGATTTTAGATATTAATATTAAAATACAATAAACAGATAAAAGATTGTATATTCTCAAGTAAAAATGTCTTAAGAAATTGAAAACCTGTCTAGCAATGAAAAGGTAAATAGAAATAATCATGAAGAGTTACCTATTAGTATAAGAGGGAAAATTGTTGGAAATCTGGATGTGCTAAAAACTAAGTTATTAATGAACACAGTATTAAAAGTATTATATTGGACTATGATGATTTAATGGTGTATGGTAAATCATTATTTCAAGAGGGGTGTGAGTTATTAAAAAGGTTAGAAGAATTCCTAAAGGATGTAGTTCATAGACTATTTCAGGTGCAAAATAAATTAGAATTAAGTAAAACAATTAATCATTCAAAATCTTAGGGTATATATGATTCTATTATCTCTGTTAGCTTTTTTGATAACCAAGAGGGTATTTTAAATCCTAGAGAAATTAATAGATATCATTTTAAATATTTTAATTATTGTTGATGATGTAATAGGGGAAAGTAAAAGGCATGTGGAAGATATTATACTAGAGGTTGACATTCAAATATTGATTGTTTTTATATATCACAAAATTATTTTAAATTACCTAAATAAACTATTAGCTCGTAATAGTATATGATCTTTGCACTTCTAAATTTAGTAAGTGATAGAATATGTGGAAATAGGTAGGTAGGTAGGTAGGTAGGTAGGTAGGTAGGTAGGTAGGTAGGTAGGTAGGTAGGTAGGTAGGTAGAAATGTACTGAACACATTTACAGAATGTTAGGTGAGGCAGTGCAAATCTACATCATCATAACATTAAAAATACAACAAAATATCGAGAAAAAAAGTAATCGCTGAGGAGGTACTAAGATTTGATTATGACAAGGAGGAAGTTATTAAATCTAAACATAAAACAGATCTACTAACATCAAAAGGTATTAATCCATATGAATATATAACTTCAATAAACACATTAAATGAAAAACAACTTCTAAGTTTTATTTAAAAAATAAATCTATTAATTCAACTAGATAAAAAGATATATATATATATATATATATATATATATATATATATATATATATATATATATATATATATATATATATATATATATATATATATATAGTTTCCTAAATGAGAATTTCCTATATAAATATATAACCAAATGGTATAACTATAAGAGAGTAACAATACGGTATTCTAATTTAAGAAGAGAAGATATAACTGATAAGGAATATAAAAAACTAAAGAGGTTTGAGATTATTATGACTGTAAAACACTAAAGTATTATCATAATACATGTTTACTCATAATACATGTATATCTAAAGACATCGCGCTCATATGACCTTACGCAGTTGCGAGCGCCGTAAAACCCTACACTACTATTACTATCTAAAGACAGATGTTCTATTATTAGCAAACGTCTTCGAATAATTTAGAAGTTATAATTTAAATAACCATAAAATAGACCCATGTTATTGCTATATTAATCCTGGATTAACATGGCAAGCTGGATTAGAATTTACAGGTATTGAACTAGAAAATCTTCAATATAAAAATATGTTTTTACTATTTGAGAATGGTATAAGAGGAGGTTTCTCGTGAGTATTAGGTAGAAGATATGTCAAAGCAGATACAATTAATAATCAATTATTATATTTAGATGTTAATAACTTTTATAGCAATGCATTGTCACAACCTTTTCCCGTAGTAGATTTTCCATGTGAAAAAGATCCAGATTATTACAAACATATTCCAAAGGGAAAAGGCTGTATTATTGAATGTGATATATAATAATACAGTGATGAAGCTAAAAATAAAACTTATAAGTATCCATTATTCCAGAAAAACTAATTCCTACTGAAGAAATGTTATCAGATTATCAATTAAAATTCTGTGATATGAATAAAAATAATAAAGTGATTCAATCAATCAAACTACTACTAACATTTAAAAAATTAATAAATAAGTATATACTTCACCATAGGATACTTAAAAAGTATTTACAGTTAAGTATGCGAGTAACAAAGGTCCATAGCACAATAATATCATTTGATGAAGAAGCAAGGTTAAAACTCTATATTATAAATTTAACACTGGAGAACGGAACGAAAAATAAGCTAAGTCAAAATTGGAGAAGGATTTATTTAAAGATTCGAACAATGCATTCTTTTGAAAAACCATGGGAAATGTTAGAGATAGAAGTGAAGTAGAATTATTATCATGATAATGAAGAAATAGTTCAGAAAAAATTAACAACCTTAAGTTCCAAGATTCAGTAATATTCAATAATAACTTTGTAGCAGTATTGAGTAAAAGGGGTACTGTTAAATTAGATAAAGCAATTTATTTAGGTCAAACTATATTAGATTTATCTAAATTATTAATGGATGAGTTCTATTATGATATGATAGAAAAAGTTAGGCCTAATAATGAAATATTATAAAGGGACACTGATGCATTTGTACTGTCTATCAACACTCCTAATAACGTATGTGAAGATATAAAAAAATAAAACATTAGATACCAGTGAAAATATTCCCAAAAGATCACCCTTTATAATAACATATAAAAAAACCCAAACAAATCTAAAATTATTTGATACTTCAGAATATCCTGAGGATTTTTTCTTACAGATTAAAACATAAGTTAAGGACCACCTTGACAGACAGTCCTGATTTTTTTTTTAATCCGAAGAAAAGACGGCAAGGAATGTTTCAAAATTATTTGCTCTGAAAGTGCTAATGGGTCACCAATGCGCACTGCTAAGCTTCCTAAAGGGGCAAAACCACCTCGTGCAGCACGGAAGTCTTCAGGGAATTTTAGACAAATTTTCTGTTTTTTATTGACTTGTGTTGAACAACGCAAACATTCTTCAGTTAAAATTTATGGTGCATGTCATAAACAGACGAACGGTCTCGAACTGTACTCAGTTTTGAGGCAATATAAGCCGCCGTTTGCTGAAAAATCCAGTATCGCCTCAATATGAAATCGAGACGAAAGCTGAGAGACTTTGATTGTGCCAGAGCTATGGCATGGCTGCTGGATGGAGTAGGAGCCCGAAATGTTGCCAAAAGGTTTGCAGTGTCATACTCTGTCATTTTCCGCTGGAGGCAGCGCCATCAAGCCACTGGATCAGTCCAAGAACGCCCACATGCAGGTCGACCCAAGAAGACCACTCAGAGTGTATGCAAGTGGTCCTTAACTTATGTTGAAGTCTGTATATTCAACTAAAAATAATAAAGCACCAGGTATTAAAAGAAAATACAATTGATTAATTTATAGCATTAAAATCTAAATGTTATTCTCATTTTTTTTAAAATGATACTAGATTACCAGATGAACCAAAGCTAGAACTAGAACTAGAATTTCCAAAGCTACTATTAAAAAGGATACTAAATAAGAAAATTTCAAAATTCACTTTTTAATAGTGTAACACAGCTGAATAAAAATTATAATTTAAACGCCTTAAAACATGACCTATATAATATGCAGGAAATCAATAAGAGATCTATCTCACCCTATGATAATAAGAAATACATTTTAGATAATGGGGTAAATACTAAGCCATATAGTTAAAAATTATACAAATAAAATGGAGACTAAAAAGTGCTCAATGTGTCATAATTCTAAGTCAGCTAAATGTTTTTATAGATCTAGTGATAGCAAGGAAGGATATATATTCATGCATAGAACGTGAAAAAAATAAGTTTTAAAAAATACCACGAGAATCATAAGGATAGGTTTAGAAAAGTCTATTCTGAATTCTTAGCTAGAAATCCTAATAATGCAAAGGAATATTTTTTTCAAAATTGAATCTAGAAAAATGGATCCTAAAAGCTCTACTGAATAATATATTGTTTACATGTTGTAGAATTAATTTTTCTATTTTAAAAATGGATTAAATAATTCCAACAAAGCAATGTAGAGATTGTGGAGAGATTAAATTATTAACTGATTATTATAAAAATCCTACTAATAGAGATCATTCTAAAAATTCATGTGTTAGATGTTATAAGAAAAAAACAATCTATGTCAGATAAATTGAATCATAAGGAGAAAAGTTTCTATAGTTCGTAAGAATAAACAAGGAATCAGGTTTTTAGATATCAATCATTTTAAAGAGGTGTATGATTACTATATTAAATTAACACATTTTGATTGTTGTAATAAAGAATTGAAAAAATACTAGAGATAAACGCTTAGAGAATATTCATCTAAAAATAACGAATAACATTAGATGAGTTGTATGCTACTTGTGTAATGCTAAACCGGGTGTTGTAGATAGAAATAGAGATAAGATGTATTTAGAGTAACGGTAAATAAATAATTCATCGTCAGATTCAGTTTTCTTTCTGAATTCTACTTCATCCATTTTATCGGTTTTACCTTTATAAATCATTATACTTCCAATGAGAATTTAAGTTCGCTTTTTCAATTACAGAGAATCTGTTGGGTAGATACACCTTACTTTTATCTTATAGAGTAATTTGAATTGATCTGTCATATTTAGTCTCTACAAATTCAGCATGTGTAATTGCAGACTCCTCATTAACTTCTAATTCACTAAATTTCTTATAAGTAGAAATAATATTATTAATCTTCTCTTTAAAAAAAACACCTGCAACTTTGCTCCATTTATTTTTTTAAACATGTTTGATTACCTCTATTTAATATCTGTCATATCTACTAGGGTCGTTCAAATATATTTTTACTTTTAACAAACTTAGTGAATTAAAAGCTAATGAGCAGTATGTAATTACACCACATGCTGAATTTGTAGACTTTTAATATGGTAGATCAATTCGTATTATACTCTCAAAATCAGACTGATCAATGTCCTTATCATCTAGAGCTTTAAATATTTTGATATTAAAATTTTTCTCATTATTTTTGAGAGTTATCAATTTTTTCTCATAATTACTATTTTTAATTTTAGTAGCAATATTGAATTCATTAAAAAAAAACTAGATAAAACAGCAAGTATCGTTATCTCATGTCGATGCCTTTAGATAGCAGATAATGATGAAGATATTAAACTTATCAATAACAATAACATCTCTAATACTTCAATGATATCTATTAGCCTTTTAGATTTAGCAATGTCTCTTTTAGAAATTATATCTCTAGCTTCCTTAACTTTTGTTTTTCAAAAAGTATCTATTTTACTTAAACTACTTATTTTTCTCTCCATTTTAAAGTTTGAAGAATAGCTCTTATGTTACCAAAGTAAATACATTTTTGAAATGTAATATTCATTATTATTGTTTCTAAAATTAACTGTTTTCCAAGCGTCAGAATGTCTAAAATTTAAGAAAGATTGAAATTCCCTGCCACTTTCAGAATAATTAATTCTTAACCAACCTAAATCAAATCTATTATTGGTTTTATCAGCCGAAGATAATAACCCGCAGCAATATGAATTATCAGTTTTAATAGGAATAATCATCAACAATATCTTCTGGCTTATCCCTTATAATTATTTTCCAGCTCATTCCCAGTACTTTTTAGCTCCATCCCCTGTATTCTCAGTATGTTCTAGATCATTCCCAGTATTTTTTAGCTGATCCTCAAAATCTACCTGTATTTTCTTGCCCATCCCCAATGTTTTCTGGCTTATCCCAAATATTCCCGAGTATTTTCTATCTCAAACCCATCATTTTCCGGCTCATCCGAAGTGTATTCTTACTGAACACTAATATTATATTCGAGATTATGCCCACTATTTTTCTAGTTAATTCCCACTATTTTCTAGATAAACCCCACTATTTTCTAGATTATCCTCACTATTTTCTAGTTCATCCAGAATATTTTTATAGCTTTCCACCAGTATTTTCTAACTCATCCCTAATATTTTCTGCCTCATTTCTATTACTTTCTAGTTCATCCTTAATATTTTTTAGCTCATTCACAGTACTTTTTAGCTTATCCGTAATATTTTCTAGCTTATCACCCGTATGTTCTAGCTCATCCCTGTTATTTTCTAGCTTATCCTCAATATTTTTTAAGTCACCACAAATATTTTCTAGCTCATCTATAATATTTTCTAGCACATCCCCAGTATTTTCTAGCTCATCCCTTATATATATTAGATCATTTCCAGTATTTTCTAGGGCAACCTTAACATCTTTTAGCACATCCCCAGTATTTTCTAGCTCATCAGTAATATCTTCTGGCTTATCCCTCATAATTATTTTCAAGCTCATTCCCATAACTTTTTAGCTCCATCCCCTGTATTCTCTAGATCATTACCACTATTTTTCAGTATGTTCTAGATCATTCCCAGTATTTTTTAGCGGATCCCAAAAAAATGTCATTATTTTCTAGCCCATCCCCAATTTTTTCTGGCTTATCCCAAATATTCCCTAGTATTTGCTATCTCAAACCCATCATTTTCTGGCTCGTCCCCAGTATATTCTTACTGAACACTAATATATTTGAGATAATCCCCATTATTTTTCTAGTTAATTCTCACTATTTTCTAGATCACCCCCACCATTTTCTTGGTCATCCCCAATATTTTCTAGTTAATCCAGAATATTTTTATAGCTCTTCCCCAGTATTTTGTGCCTCATCCCTATTACTTTCTAGCTCATACCTAATATTTTTTAGCTAATTCCCAGTATTTTTTTTAGCTTATCCGTAGTATTTTCTAGCTTATCCCCCATATTATCTAAGTCACCACAAATATTTTCTAGCATATCTATAATATTTTCTAGCTCATTAATGGTATTTTCTAGCTAATCCCGTTTATTTTCTAGCTCACACTCAGTATTTTTTTAGGTCTTCCCGTATATTTTTTAGCTCATCCCCAGTATTTTCTAGATCCATTCCCAGTAGTTTCTAGCTCATCCCCAGTATTTTCAAGCTCAAACCTAATATTTTCTAGCTCATCCCCTACATCCCACAGACTTTTGTATTTCATTACCAATACTTTTTAGCTCATCCTCAATATTCTTATACCTCATCCCAAGTATTTTCTAGCTCACCCCTAATATTTTCTGCCTCATCCCTATTACTTTCTAGCTCACCCCTAATATTTTTTTAGCTCATTCCAAGTATTTTTTAGCTTATCCGTAATATTTTCTAGCACTTCCCCCGAATGTTCTAGCTCATCCCTGTTATATTCTAGCTTATCCATAATATTTTCTAGCTCATCCATAATATTTTCTAGCTTATCCCCAATATTTTCTAAGTCATCACAAATATTTTCTAGCTCATTTATAATATTTTCTAGCATATCAATTGTATTTTCTAGCTCGTCCCTTTTATTTTCTAGCTCATCCGTAATATTTTCTATCTGATCCCCAGTGTTTTCTAGCTCCATCCTAAATAATTTCTAGCTCATCCCCGGTGTTTTCAATCTCAAGTCTAATATTTTCTAGCTCATCCTCTATATCCCCAGACTTTTGTATCTCCTTACCAATACTTTTTAGCTCATCCCCAATATTTTCTAGCTCAACCCCAGTATTCTTTAATATTTTCTAGATCATTTCCAGTATTTTCATGCTGATCATCAAAATTTGCCAGCATTTTTTAGCCCATTCCCAATATTTCCTGGCATATCCGAAATATTCCCGTGTATTTTCTAGCTCAGATCCAATATGTTCTAGCTTAACCCTAAAATTTTTATAGCTCATCACCACTATACTCTAGCCCATCCCCAGTATTTTCTAGACCATTCTCATTATTTCCTAGTTTATCCCCAATTTATAGCTCACCCCAAATATTTTCTAGCAAATCCATATTATCTAACTCAACCCCATGATTTTCTAACTCATTCCCTTATTTTCTCGCTCATTCCTTATATTTTTTATGTCATCCCTAATATTTATAAGCTCATCTCAATTATATTTTAGTTCATCCCCTATATTTTTGGGGGGTTCATCCCAAGTATTTTCTTGCTCTATCCCCAGTAATTTCTTTAGCTCATCCCCAGTATTTTCTAGCTCATCCCTTATATTAATCAGATCGTCTCCAGTATTTTCTAGGGCCACCCTAATATTTTCTAGCGCATCTCCTGTATTTTTTAGCTCATCAGTAATATCTTCTGGCGTATCCCTTATAATTATTTTCTAGCTCATTCCCAGTACTCTTTAGCTCCATCCCCTGTATTCTCTAAATCATTACCACTATTTCTCTGTACGTTCTAGATTATTCCCAGTATTTTTTAGCTGATCCCAAAAATTTGCCAGCATTTTCTAGCCCAACCCCAATGTTTTCTGGCTTATCCCAAATATTCCATTGTATTTTCTATCTCAAATCCATTATTTTCCGGCTCATCCCCAGTGTATTCTTACTGAACACTAATATATTCGAGATCATCACCACTATTTTTCTAGTTAATTCCCACTATTTTCTAGATCAGCACCACTATTTTCTAGATCATTCCCACTATTTTCTAGATTATCCCCACTATTTTCTACCTTATCTAGAATACTTTTATAGTTCTTCACCAGTATCTTCTAGCTCATCCCTAATATTTTCTGCCTTATTCCTATTACTTTCTTACTTATCCGTAATATTTTCTAGCCGTTCCTCCGTATGTTCTAGCTCATCCCTTTTTTTCTAGCTTATCCCCAATATTTTTTAAGTCACCACAACTATTTTCTAGCTCATCCCCAGTAATTTCTAACTCATCCCTTATATTTAATAGATCATCTCCAGTATTTTCTAGGGCAACAATAATAATTTTTAGCGCATCCCAAGTATTTTCTAGCTCATCAGTAATATCTTCCGGCTTATCCCTTATAATTATTTTCTAACTCTTTCCCAGTATTTTTTAGCTGATCCTCAAAATTTGCCAGTATTTTTTTAGCCCATCCCCAATGTTTTCTAGCTTATCCCAAATATTCCCTGGTATTTTCTATCTCAAACCCATCATTTACCTGCTCATCCCCAGTGTATTCTTACTGAACACTAATGTATTCGAGATTATGCCCACTATTTTTCTAATTAATTCCCACTATTTTTTCGATCACCGACACTATTTTCTAGGTGATTCCCACTATTTTCTAGATTACCCCCCACTATTTTCTAGATTATCCCCACTATTTTCAAGTTCATCTATAATATTTCTAGCTCATCCCCAGTATTTTCTAGCTCATCCTTTGTATTTATTAGATCAACACCAGTATTTTCTAGGGCAACCCTAACATTTTTTATTGCATCCCCAGTATTTTCTAGCCCATCAGTAATATCTTCTGGCATATCCCTTATAATTATTTTCTAGCTCATTCTCAGTACTTTTTAGTTCCATCCCCTGTATTCTCTAGATCATTACCACTATTTCTCAGTATGTTCTAGATCATTCCCGGTTTGTTTTTGTTTTTTTGCGGATCGCAAAAAATTGCCAGTATTTTCTAGCCCATCCCCAATGTTTTCTGGCTCATCCCAAATATTCCCTAGTATTTTCTATTTCAAACCCACCATTTTCCGGCTCATCCCCAGTATATTCTTACTGAACACTAATATATTCGAGATCATCCCCACTATTTTTCTAGTTCATTCCCACTATTTTCTAGATCACCCACA
>NW_004798068.1:208248-215795 GCF_000002075.1 Aplysia californica | reverse complement strand
TATATTCGAGATCATCCCCACTGTTTTTCTAGTTAATTCCCACTATTTTCTAGATCACCCCCACTATTTTCTTGGTCATCCCCACTATTTTCTAGATTATCCCAATATTTTCTAGTTCATCCAGAATATGTTTATAGCTCTTCCCCAGTTTTTCTAGCCCATCGCTCATATTTTCTGTCTCATCCTTATTATTTTCTGGCTCATCCCTAATATTTTTTAGCTCATTTCCAGTATTTTCTAGCTTATCCGTAATATTTTCTAGCTCTTCCCCGAATGTTCTAGCTCATCCTTATTATTTTCTAGCTCATCCATAATATTTTCTAGCTTATCCCCGATATTTTCTAAATCACCACAAATATTTTCTAGCTTATCTATAATATTTTCTAGCTCATCAATGGTATTTTTATAGCTCCTCCTTTATATTTTCTAGGGCATCCGTAATATTTTCTAGCTCACCCCCAGTATTTTTTGGCTCAACACTTATATATTTTTTTCTCATTCCCAGCATTTTCTAGTTTCATCCCCAGTAATTTCTAGCTCATCCCCAGTATTTTCAATCTCAATCTTAATGTTTTCTAGCTCATCCTCTATATCCTCCAGACTTTTGTATCTCATTACCAAAACTTTTTAACTCATCCCCAATATCTACTAGCTCAACCCCAGTATTTCTTAATTTTTTCTAGATTATTTTCAGTATTTTCTACCTGATCCTCAAAATTTGCCAGCATTTTCTAGCCCATTCCCTATATTTCCTGGCTTATCCCAAATATTCCCCTGTATTTTCTAGCTCATATCCAATATGTTCTAGCTCAACACTAATATTTTTATTGCTCATCCCCACTATTCTCTAACGCATCCCCAGAATTTTGTAGACCATTCTCAGCGTTTTTTAAATTTTATCCCCAATTTATAGCTCACCCCAAATATTTTCTAGCAAATCCATATTTTCTAACTCAACCCCAGGATTTTTAACTCATTCCCAGTATTTTCTAGCTCATTCCTTATATTATTTTCTATGTCATCCCTAATATTTTCTAGCTCATCTCACTTATATTTTAGTTCATCCACTATATTTTTTTAGCTCATCCTCAGTATTTTTTTGCTCTATCCCCAGTAATTTTTCTAGCTCATCCCCAGTATTTCTAGCTCATCCCTTATATTTATTAGATCATCTCCAGTATTTTCTAGGGCCACCCTAGTATCTTTTAGCGCATCCCCAGTATTTTCTAGCTCATTAGCAATATCTTCTGGCTTATGCCCAGTACTTTTTAACTCAATCCCTTGTATTCTCTAGATCATTACCAATATTTCTCAGTATGTTCTAGATCATTCCAAGTATTTTTTAGCTGATTCCAAAAATTTGCCAGTGTTTTCTAGCCCATCCCCAATGTTTTCTGGCTTATCCCAAATATTCCCTAGTATTTTCTATCTCAAACCCATCATTTTCTGGCTAATCCCCAGTGTATTCTTTGTGAACACTGATATATTCGAGATCGTCCCCACTATTTTTCTAGTTAATTCACACATTTTTTCTAGATCACCCCCACTATTTTCTAGATCATACCCATTATTTTCTAGTTCATTCAGAATATTTTTATAGCTCTTCACTAGTATTTTCAAACTCATCCCTAATATTTTCTGCCTCATTCCTATTACTTTCTAGCTCATCCTTAATATTTTTTAGCTCATTCCCAATAATTTTTAGCTTATCCGTAATAGTTTCTAGCTCTTCCCCTGTATGTTCTAGCTCATCCCTGTTATTTTCTAGCTTATCCCTAATATTGTTTAAGTCACCACAAATATTTTCTAGCTCAACTGTAATATTTTTTAGCTCATCCCCAGTACTTTCTAGCTCATCCCTTATATTTATTAGATCATCTCCAGTATTTTCTAGGGCCACCCTAATATTTTTTAGCACATCCCCAGTATTTTCTAGCACATCAGTAACATCTTCTGGCTTATCTCCTATAATTATTTTCTAGCTCATCCTCAGTACTTTTTAGCTCCATCCCCTGTATTCTCTAGATCATTACTAATATTTCTCAGTATGTTTTAGATCATTCCCGGTTTTTTTAGCGGATCGCAAAAAATTGCCAGTATTTTGTAGCCCATCTCCAATGTTTTCTGGCTCATCCCAAATATTCCGTAGTATTTTCTATCTCAAACCCACCATTTTCTGCCTCATCCCCAGTATATTCTTACTGAACACTAATATATTCGAGATCATCCCCACTATTTTTCTAGTTCATTCCCACTATTTTCTAGATCACCCACAATATTTTCTTGGTCATCCCCAATATTTTCTAGATTATCCCCAATATTTTCTTGGTCATCCCCAATATTTTCTAGATCATCCCCACTATTTTCTTGGTCATCCCCAATATTTTCTAGATTATCCCCAATATTTTCTTGTTCATTCAGAATTTTTTTTATAGCTCTACCCCAGTATTTCCTAGCTCATCCCTAATATTTTCTGCCTCATTTCTATTACTTTCTAGCTCATCCTTAATATTTTTTAGCTCCTTCCCAGTACTTTTTAGCTTATCCGTAATATTTTCTAGCTCTTCCCCTGTATGTTGTAGCTCATCCCTGTTATTTTGTAGCTTATCCCCAATATTTTTAAAGTCAACACAAATATTTTCTAGCTCATCTATGATATTTTTTAGCTCATCCCCAGTATTTTTTAGCTCATCCTTTATATTTTTAGCTTATCCCCAATATTTTCTAGCTCAACCCCAGTATTCCTTAATGTTTTCTAGATCATTTCCAGTATTTTCTTATTAGCCCATTCCCAATATTTCCTGGCATATCCCAAATATTCCCGTGTATTTTCTAGCTCAGATCCAATATGTTCTAGCTTAACCCTAAAATTGTTATAGCTCATCACCACTATACTCTAGCCCATCCCCACTATTTTCTAGACCATTCTCATTATTTCCTAGTTTATCCCCAATTTATAGCTCACCCCAAATATTTTCTAGCAGATCCATATTATCTAATTCAATCCCACGATTTTCTAACTCATTCCCTTATTTTCTAGCTCATTCCTTATATTTTCTATGTCATCGTTAATATTTTCTAGCTCATCTAAATTATATTTTAGTTCATCCCCTATATTTTTTTTTCTTCATCCGCAGTATTTTCTTGCTCTATCCCGAGTAATTTCTCTAGCTCATCCCCAGTAGTTTCTAGCTCATCTTTTATATTTTTTAGATCATCTCCAGTATTTTCTAGAGCAACCCTAATACTTTTTAGCGCATCCCCTGTATTTTTAGCTCATCAGTAATATCTTATGAATTATCCCTTATAATTATTATCTAGCTCATCCACAGTACTTTTTAGCTCCATCACCTGTATTCTCTAGATTATTACCAATATTTCTCAGTATGTTATAGATCGTTCCCAGTATTTTTTAGCTGATCCCAAAAAATTGCCAGTATTTTCTAGCCCATCCCCAATGTTTTCTGGCTTATCCCAAATATTCCCTAGTATTTTCTATCTCAAACCCATCATTTTCTGCCTCATCCCCAGTATATTCTTATTAAACACTAATATATTCGAGATCATCCAAATTATTTTTCTAGTTAATTCCCACTATTTTCTAGATCACCCCCACTATTTTCTTGGTCATCCCCACTATTTTCTAGATTTTCCCCAATATTTTCTAGTTAATCCAGAATATTTTTATAGCTCTTTCCCAGTATTTTCTAGCTCATCCCTAATATTTTTTGCCTCATCTCTATTAATTTCTAGCTCATCCCTTATATTTTTAGCTGATCCCCAATATTTTCTAGCTCAACCCCAGCATTCCTTTATATTTTCTAGATCATTTCCAGTTAATATATACGAGATCACCCCCTTCTATTTTTCTAGATCACCCCCACTATTTTCTTGGTCATCCCCACTATTTTCTAGATAGTACCCAATATTTTCTAGTTCATCCTGAATATTTTTATAGCTCTTCCCCAGTATTTTCTAGCACATCCCTAATATTTTATGCCTCATCCATATTACTTTCTAGCTCATTCTTAATATTTTCTAGCTCTTTCCCCGTATGTTCTAGCTTATCCCCAATATTTTCTAAGTCACCACAAATATTTTCTAGATCATCTATAATATTTTCTAGCTCATCAATGGTATTTTCTAGCTCATCCCTTATATTTTGTAGCTCAACGGTCATATTTTCTAGCTCACCCCCAGTATTTTTTAGCTCATCCCCAGTATTTTCTAGCCGATCCTCAATGTTTCCTGGCTTATCCCAAATATTCCCTAATATTTTTTATCTCAAACACATCATTTTCTGCCTCATCCCCTGTATATTCTTATTAAACACTAATATATTCGATATCATCCCCACTATTTTTCTAGTTAATTACCACTATTTTCTAGATCACCCCCACTATTTTCTTGGTCAAACCCATTATTTTCTAGATAATCTCCAATATTTTCTAGTTCATCCAGAATATTTTTATAGCTCTTTCCCAATATTTTCTTATATTTCCTGCCTCCTTCCTATTACTTTCTAGTTCATTCTTAATATTTTTTAGCTCATTCCCAGTATTTTTTAGCTTATCCGTAATATTTTCTAGCTCTTCCCCTGTATGTTTTAGCGCATCCCTGTTATTTTCTAGCTTATCCCCAATGTTTTTTAAACACCACAAATATTTTCTAGCTCATCTCCAGTATTTTCTTGCTCTATCCCCAGTAATTTTTCTAGCTCATCCCTTATATTTAATAGATCATCTCCAGTATTTTTTAGGGCAACCCTAATATTTTTTAGCGCATTCCCAGTATTTCCTCGCTCATCAGTAATGTTTTCTGGCTTATCCCTTATAATTATTTCCCATTACTCTTTAGCTCCATCCCCGGTATTCTCTAGATCATTACCAATATTTCTCAGAATGTTCAAGATCATTCCCAGTATTTTTTTAACTGATCCCAAAAATTTGCCAGTGTTTTCTAGCCCATCCCCAATGTTTTTTGGCCTATCCCAAATATTCCCTAGTATTTTCTATATCTAACCCATCATTTTCTGCCTCATCCCCAGTATATTCTTACTGAACACTATTATATTCGAGATCATCCCCACTATTTTTCTAGTTAATTCCCACTATTTTCTAGATCACCCCCACTATTGTCTTGGTCATCCCCACTATTTTCTAGATTATTCCCAATATTTTCTAGTTCATCCAGAATATGTTTATAGCTCTTCCCCGGTATTTTCTAGTTCTTCCCTAATGTTTTCTGCCTCATCCCTATTACTTTGTAGCTCATCCCTTATATTTTTAACTTATCCCCAATATTTTCTAGCTCAACCCCAGTATTCCTTAATATTTTCTAGATCATTTCCAGTATTTTCTAGCTGATCCCCAGAATTTGCCAGCATTTTCTAGCCCATTCCCAATATTTCTTTGCATATCCCAAATATTCCCCAGTATGATTTTTAGTTCAGATCCAATAATTATGTTCTAGTTCAACCCTAATATTTTTATAGCTCATCCCCACTATTCTCTAGCCCATCCCCAGCATTTTCTAAACCATTCTCATTATTTCCTAGTTTATCCCTAACTTATAGCTCACCTCAAATATTTTCTAGCCAATACATATTATCTAACTCAACTCCATGATTTTTTAACTCATTCCCTTATTTTCTAGCTCATTCCTTATATTTACTATGTCATCCCTAATATTTTTTTAGCTCATCTCAATTGTATATTAGTTCATCCCCTATATTTTTTAAAGTTTATCCCAGTATTTTTTTGCTCTATCCCCAGTAATTTCTCTATCTCATCCCCAGTATTTTCTAGCTCATTCAGAATATTTTTATAGCTCTTCCCCAGTATTTTCTAGCTCATCCCTAATATTTTCTGCCTCATCCTTATTACTTTCTAGCTCATCCCTAATATTTCTTTGCGCATCCCCAGTATTTCCTAGCTCATCGGTAATATCTTCTGGCTTATCCCTTATAATTATTTTCTAGCTCATTCCCAGTACTTTTTAGCTCCGTCCCCTTTATTCTCTAGATCACTACCAATATTTCTCAATATGTTCTAGATCATTCCCAGTATTTTTCAGTTGATCCAAAAATATTTGCATGTATTTTCAAGCCGATCCTCAATGTTTTCTTTCTTATACCAAATATTTAATAGTATTTTCTATCTCAAACCCATGATTTTTTGGCTCTTCCCCAGTATTTTCTAGGGCAACCGTAATATTTTCTGCCTCATACCTATTACTTTCTATCTCATGTCTAATATTTTTTAGTTCATCCCTTATATTTTTAGCTCATCCTCAATATTTTCTAGCTCAACACTAGTATACTTTAATATTTTCTAGACCATTTCCATCATTTTCTTGCTGATCCCCAAAATTTGCCAGCATTTTCTAGCCCATTCCCAGTATTTCCTGGCATATCCCAAATATTTCCCAGTATTTTCTAGCTCAGATCCAATAATTCTGTTCTAGTTCAACTCTAATATTTTTATAGCTCATCCCCACTATTCTCTAGCCCATCACCAGCATTTTCTAGACCATTCTCATTATTTCCTAGTTTATCCCCAATTTATAGCTAACACTCAAAATTTTCTCGGAAATCCATATTTTTTAACTCAACCCCATGATTTTCTAACTCATTCCCTTATTTTCTTGCTCATTCCTTATAATTATTTTCTATGTCATCCCTAATACTTTCTAGCTCATCTGAAATATATTTTTGTTCATCCCCTATATTTTTTTTTAGTTCATCCCCAGTATTTTATTGCTCTATCCCCAGTAATTTCTCTATCTTATCCCCAGTATGTTCTAGCTCATCCCTTATATTTATTAGATTTCTAGGGCAACCCTAATATTTTTTTGCGCATCCCCAGTATTTTCTAGCTCATCAGTAATGTCTTCTGGCTTATCCCTTATAATTATTTTCTAGCTCATTCACATAACTTTTTAACTCCATACCCAGTATTCTCTAGATCATTACCAATATTTCTAAGTATGTTCTAGATCATTTTCAGTATTTTTTAGCTGATTCCTTAAAATTTGCCATTATTTTTTAGCCCATCCCCAATGTTTTCTGGCTTATCCAAAATATTCCCAAAGTATTTTCTATCTCAAACCCATCATTTCCTGGCTCATCCCCAGTATTTTCTTACTGAACACTAATATATATTCGAGACAATCCCCACAATTTTTGTAGTTATTTCCCACCATTTTCTAAATCACCCCCATTATGTTTTGGTCATCCCCACTATTTTCTAGATTATCAGCAATCTTTTCTAGTTCATCCAGAATACTTTTATAGCTCTTCCCAAGTATTTTGTAGCTCATCCCTAATATTTTCTCGTATTATTCTGATTCCACCACGCTGCCTCACAAATATATTTTTCAAAATTCAGGAAATGAATATATAAAAAATTGGGCTCCGTCTTGGGGACCTATCTATTTTTTCCCCCCAGATACTTGCCAATTTTCAACTCTACAGCTGTCGTAGTTATAGGAAAAGTAACACATGTGTTTCTAAGTTGCCAAATATAATATATTATTATTATTATTAT
>NW_004798068.1:192990-206644 GCF_000002075.1 Aplysia californica | reverse complement strand
GACATCATCTCATCCGAAGTCAACTGTATAAAAGACAGAACTTACAGAGAGCGAAGAGCGCAGTCATGACAGTGTAATGTCTAATTTAATAATGCAAATCTATGGCTCATTCCCACTGCGTAGGCTGAAAATATATAGATCTGCTGCAACGCATAACTTAAGTGCACCGCGAAAAAATCGAGCCCTCCTCTTTATTTCCTACCGGTGATAATTACACTGACACGACAAGACGTGAGGACCTCAGTCGTGAGGACCCAATAAGACGTGTGTGCGTGCAGCACTTCTTTTTCGCGTGCGGACAGGCTCGCACTGCTATCGGCCTTTTCGGGAACGCCGTAGAGATAAAACAAAAATGGGGGCCTACCACTGAGCTGTATAAATCTACGCCTGCTCAGGGCCATTAAAAAAAAGTTTTAGTAAGACGTTTACGGCACTTGCAACACAAAAAGGTCATATAAGTGCCGAAGAATAGATGTGTTACAAGAGAGTAACATACACAAAAAAGGAGGAGAGACAAGGACGATATATGTTTGAATGGGAAAGAAAAAGCAAACCACACCAGAGCACCCGCCAACCACCCACCCATTAAAATTTTTTTTTTTTTTACATAGTCGGACGAGTCGCGCTGACCAATGGGAACACCACTTCGGCCCAGCTGCTCGTCCGTTTCGCGGCGCCCTTCAGTTGTGCGTAGTAAAAAATTAAGTCCTACCTATGGCAGATGGGTATTAAGTAGAAGGAGTTCCCGCCTCTTATTATAACCTTTTAGCGTTTAACTCACTGAAGACGCAAATTCTGGTCATTCCAACGTTTGAAGAAGCTTAACTTCATTATCCATACATAGATCTATATTCTCAATATATTTTGAGATTGCGTGTTCGGGGGTTCGAGCCTGAGGTCGGTCTGATGTTGTGTCCTTGGGATAGACACTTCACACGAATTTCCCACTTGGCTAGGTCTTTTCGGAGTCGGACGTTAAACTCGGAGGTCCCGCCTCTTAAATAACATAATAGTGTTGATAGGGGGCGTTAAACCCATACCATTTCACCATTTTGTAATATACATTTTCTTATTTTAGAGTCTTAAAATTTTTAAAAAACAAATTGTTGACTAGATTTTTACTATGAAATGTTCAATCTTGTGTTTCTGATTTGAGTGTGTAGGTTCAAAATGAGCTTCAACATTGCCTTTGTTCCGTTTCTGGTCGGACTAATTATGTGTCCAATACGTCCCTAAAGACTTAAAAGGACGTTGGTTGCAAAAGTCTGCCAGACTTTCCTTGACGTTATGAAACTTGTCCACCCGCAGGTTATAGTGATCAAGGTATAACCCAGGACTCCTGGTGTCAGATAGGATTATAAATATATTTGGCAACTTGGAAACACATGTGTCACTTTTCCCATAAAACTAAGACTGCTGCAGAGCTGAAAGTTGGCTAGTACTTGCAAAAATATAGATAGGTCCCCATGACGGAGCCCCGATTTTTGATTTATTCGTTTCCTGAATTTAGAAAAATATATTTGACAAAAGAGTTCCCGTCCTTCTTTGGCCTTTGTGATTATTCCACTGAGAAACGAAACAAATCTACGAAGCTCTCTTTCACGATGGAAGAGCCGGAAGTGATATTTCGCGAGACGCATTTTGTTTTGATAGTATAGATCTAGACCTTTTAATATTTTGCATTTCTCAAGATTTATTGCTCCATTCCAGTAGAGTAAATAATTATAGTAGGCCATTGACTTTCAGTTGATGTTAAAGCACCGATCATTTCTTTCATTGAAAGGGGGCCCAGCTTGTCTTTAATATGTCTGAAAATGGAGCTTCGTGTTGTTGATGGTTCGTGGGTGCTCTGGAGTGGTTTGCTCCTTCTTTCCTGTCAAACATTTATTTTCCTTACCTCTCCTCCTTAAATTTTTAAAAATGCTATTCTCTGTCTCGAGACCCTTCTTATATTTTCAACATTTAGATTCAGGTGATGCGTTTGTATTTGCAAATGTCTTAAAACTCTTACTAAAAATAATATAAAGCTTTGTTGTTGTTTTTGGTCTGAGCAGTGGCTGTTAAGTCCAAAGCTTAAAACCTTGTACGGTGGATCTCCGTGACAACAACACATCTTTTAATAACACAATTAATGTGTTGCTATTCTTGTAGCATGTACAGTTTGACCGACTGTGTAAGACGGCAACACGTTCATCATCAGCATTGGCTTTCTCGCCCTGGATCAGGATAAAGGCCATTATATATACATATATGTAACATGTATATATATATATATATATATATATATATATATATATATATATATATCTATCTATCTATCTATCTATCTATCTATCTATCTATATATATATATCTTTATATCTATATATATATATAGATAGATAGATAGATAGATAGATAGATAGAGAGAGAGAGAGAGAGAGAGAGAGAGAGAGAGAGAGAGAGAGAGAGAGAGAGAGAGAGAGAGAGAGAGAGAATCATTATTCTAAATTGCGCAAATCTTCTTGCTGAAAAACATCCCTCCTGATGCAACACGGCACAGTAAACTTTTATCTCCGGCAAGCTGTTCCTAGCGCAGTCCTTATTTATTTATTTGTTTATTTACTTATTTATTTTTTAAATCATAATTTTGAAAAATTATTTAATTATTTATTAAAGTTTTATTTATCTATTATTATTTTATTATTTTCTGTATTTTATTATTATTATTATTATTATTATTATTATTATTATTATTATTATTATTATTATTATTATTATTATTATTTATTTATTTATTATTTTTGTTATTAGTATTATTATTATTATTATTATTATTATCCTATTTTAATATAATTTTTTTTTTGGGGGGGGGGGGGCTACAAATTGTATATTATTTTTTTTTATATCAAATTCACTAAGTTTCATGTTTCTACCTAGAGTGTACTCGAAGATTTGATTCTGGGGAACAATGGACTAAAATTTGGATGCAAAGAAAAATAAATCAGAATGGACGTTATATTTCTTCCCAAATCACTCCCAACTTTTCACCACCTTAAATGTCTTTGTTATTATCAAAGATCAACCCAATAACTAACAGTCATTCTACATAAGCCACGAATGACCCAGAATTCAGATAATATTATAGCAACACATTCGAATAGTGACGTCAAGAGCTCACTCGTCCCCAACCTCGCAACTGCAAGTCAATTTTAAGGGTATTTTTAAAAAAATCACCCTGACCAAAATAATTAAGTAAAAGCCATGCTTATACCTACATGATAAAAACAAGTTGATTCACTTTGGGATGGCTTTTACTTAATTATTTTAGTCAGGGTGACTCACTCGTCCCCCACACCTCGCAACTGTTGCGTAAAAGCTGGACAACCACCCCATCCTCGTACTCGCAATTGTTGCGAATTCGGACTTATTAATTTTTTTCTGGTCAAAGGGAAGCAGCCGCGGCAATAATGAGTGGTGGGAATCATTTACAGTCATTTCCCTTGAATTTAAGCCAAGTTGGAAGTCCACACACACACACACACACATATAAACACACACACACACAGACACACACACACAAATACACACACACACAGAGTTTAAAAAAAAATAATTATATACATGCACACAGAGAGAGTATAGTGTGAAAGGTTAATTTTTGACGAACTTTTCTGAGTGCAATGTGTAAACAGTTACATAACATAACGTAGCATTAAAATTTATGACAAAAGTGAAAACCACCAAAATTTAAAAAACACAAAGTATTCCAAATCTAAAATTATTTTCATAATATGAATCAACTTGTTTTCACCATGTGGGCAAAAGCATGCCTTTCACTTCATTACTTTGGTCAGGGTGATACCCTTAAAAATACCCTTAAAAAAGACGTGCAATACAGCCTTTTCAAAGAAAATCGAGGGGAATATGTGAGCACAAGCTAGCTAGACCCAAAATGGAGGCTTACCTAGCAGTATTAGTCAAATGCCCTATGTTTGATTTTTCTACTACTCTGTTGGGTTTTTTTTTCTACTGGATGGGATGGGGTGTCATTATGTTTAGTAAAGTTTTTATTTCTCTACTCTGCAGTTTTTGTCAGTAAATTTAGTAGAGATAGTATTTTTTTTTACTCTGTTGGGTATAATTCTACTTTATGGCGTGACAGTGTGTTTAGTAGGGTTTTTTTTTACTGTATGGTGTGCTAGTCTGTTTAGTGGAGATTTTATTTCTGTAGTCTTTGTCATTTTATTTAGTAGAATTAATATTTCTCTTCTCTGATATTTCATTTTATTCTACTCAATGAGTAGTAGAGGTTTTATTTGTCTAGTCTTTGTCACTTTATTTAGTAGAGTTAGTATTTTATACTCTGCTAGGTATTTTTCTAGTCTATGGCGTGACAGTATGTTTAGTAGAGTTTTCTTTCTACTGTATGGTGTGCTAGTATGTTTAGTGGAGATTTTATTTCTCTAGTCTTTGTCAGTTTATTTAGTAGAAATAGTATTTTTCTACTGTGTTGTTTCCTTTTGTCTACTCAAAGGTGTGGCAGTATGAGTAGTAGAGGTTTTATTTCTGTAGTCAGTGTCAGTTTATTTAGTTGAGTTAGTATTTTTCTACTTCATGGTGTGCCAGTATGTGTAGTAGATGTTTTATTTCTCTAGTCTTTGTCAGTTTATTTAGTAGAGTTTGCATTTCTTTTTACTCTGTGGGGTATTATTCTACTCTATGGCATGACAGTATTTTTTGTAGAGTTTTTTTCTACTTCATATCATAGTGTGGCAGAGTGTTTAGTAGAGTTGTTTTTTCTACTGTATGGTGTGCTAGTATGTTTAGTGGAGATTTTATTTCTCTAGTCTTTGTCAGTTTATTTAGTAGAATTAGTATTTTTCTACTGTGTTGTTTCCTTTTGTCTACTCAATGGTGTGCCAGTATGTGTAGTAGATGTTTTATTTCTCTAGTCTTTGTCAGTTTATTTAGTAGAGTTAGTATTTAATTTGTTCTACTCTGTTCTGTATTTTTCTAACATGGCGTCACAGTATGTTTAGTAGAGTTGTTTTTTCTACTGTATGGTGAGCTAGTACGTTTAGTAAAGTTTTTATTTCTCTAGTTTTTGTCACTTTATTTAGTAGAGTTGATATTTTATACTCTGCTAGGTATTTTTCTAGTCTATGGCGTGACAGTATATGTTTAGTAGAGTTGGGTTTTTTTTTCTACAGTATGATGAGCTAGTTCTAGTTTTTGTCACTTTATTTAGTAGAATTAGTATTTCTCTACTCTGTTGTTTCCATATTTTCTACTGAATGGTGTTGCAATATGTTTAGGAGAGTTTTTATCTGTAGTCTTTGTCAGTTTATTTAGTTGAGTTAGTATTTTTTACACTGTTGAGTATTTTTCTACTTCACGGTGTACCAGTATGCTTGGTAAAGTTTTTATTTCAGTAGTTTTAGTCAGTGTATTTAGTAGAGTTAGTATTTTTCTACTCAATGGTGTGGCAGTATGTTTAGTAGAGTTTTTATTTCTAGTCTCCAATCTGGACGGCGAGAGATAGATAGGGTGTATTGCTACTAGCACACTATCCACAAGAAAGGAAAACTGTACTTAACATACAGGCACACTATTGGGTAAAAAAGAAAGCCAGTTGCAATACACTCTGTCTATCTCTCGTCGTCCTCGTTGGAGAGATTGTTAAGGCTTCCACCAACTTGGCTGGCCCTTATCGGGACTGAAGGTCAGTTTGGTGATGCAACTTCTGAAATACATTTTAACAAAATAGAATTGTTGTTGTTGTTGTTGTTGTTGATGCTATTGTCGTTGTCGTTGTTGTTGTTATAGTTGTTGTTGTTGATGCTGTTATTGTTGTTGTCGTCGTTGTTGTTGTTGTTGTTGTTGTTATGGTTGTTGTGGTTGTTGTTGTTGTCGATGCTACGGTTGTTGTTGTTGTAGTTGTCGTCGTCGTCGTCGTCGTCGTCGTCGTCGTCGTTGTTGTTGTTGTTGTTGTTGTTGTTGTTGTTGTTGTTGTTGTTGTTGTTGTTATTGTTGTTCTGGCAAATGTTTTACGTAGCTAAAAACAAAATAGCCTTATACTGAGACTTCGACACTGGACTGACCAACCACGCAACTTTGTCACAAACATTTCCACAAACAACAACGAGCACCCGTCAAAGAAACAAACAAAAAACAAAACAAACAAACTTGAAGACCATGTTGAGTTTACAAGTGGAAACAGTGTATTGTATTCAACATGATAATATTATTATAAGTTGTATCAATGGCCTTGTAACATAGTTATCTCCAAGTAAGAAAAAAAGCCAACGAGTTAATTGATAAAATACATGTACAAGCAAACAGGAAGTCATTGTTAACCGTTCAAACGGGCGCTGAAATCAAACAATAATATAGGTCACAAACAATATTTTTTTAAACAGTTTTAGTAGAAGTTTTACGGCGCTCGCAACTGCATAAGGTCATATGAGCGCCAGATGATTAGAGGTGTTACAAGAGAGTAACAAAACATAAAAAAGAAGAAGGGGAGATAAGGACGATAGATGTTTGACAGGAAAGAAGAAGCCAAGAAAACCACACCAGAGCACCCGCCAACCACCCACTCACGCAAACAAAACTGGTAATCACCAAAAAAGTTACGAGTGAAGAATGAAAGAGAAGAAACAGAGAAGAAACTAGGGTTAGAGTGTCACTGACAGTCAGTTACAAAATTTACAGTTCGCATTCTGTACAAATGAGCGTGAGAAAGACGTAAAGCCAAGTCAATTTTAATGTCGTGCAGAAATCTCTCAGAGAGGAGAGAAAAAAACCCAAGGAGCTCACCTCATCATTCGCCCATAATGCTTTGCAAAAAGTAATACGTCGTTTCGTCGTATTTCACAACAGCACCTTTTCTGTCAATGTTATGCACACATACATGCTCAAGGTATAGACAAAACTAGAGTAATAGAAACAACGAATTGCAGCAACAGCCAATACGACCACACGAACCCATCAACAAGAACAAAAACGACCACATGAACTCATCAAAAGAACCAAAACGACCTCACGAACCCATCAACAAGAACCAAAACGATCACACGAACCCACCAACAAAAACCAAAACGATCACACGAACCCACCTACAAGAACCAAAACGACCACACGAACTCACCACCAACAAGAACAAAAACGATCACACGAACTCACCACCAACAAGAACAAAAACGACCACACGAACCCATCAATAAGAACCAAAACGACCACACTTATCCAACAACGAGAACAGAAACGACCACACAAACTCACCAACAACAAGAACAAAAACGACCACACAAAACCACCAACAAGAAAATACAGATGCGTTGGCCTAAAGAGCTGGGCGGAAGACGCACATCTATGAACCGAAAGGTAAAATGGTGAAACGGTATGCGTTTAACGCCCCTATCAACACTATTAGATTATTTAAGAGGCGAGACCTCCGAGTTAAACGTGCATCTCCGAAAGGATAGAGCCAAGTGGGAAATTCGTGTAAAGTGCCTTTCCCAAAGGACACAACGTCGGACTGAGCTGGGGCTCGAACCCCCGAACATTGTCTTGCTTTGGATGAAAAAAAAAATCCATTTATCTTGAATACAAATCAAGATATAGGCGATTGAAGGTGGTGGGGGTGCCTGGTTTCAGAGGTAAAATTAGCGAGAAAATGGCCGCCAAAGTTGCATCATTTCCCTGTCTTGAGGAAACTGAAAATTTACACATCTTTTATGCCTTTAATCAACGTTTTCCAGTAAAGTCCACACAGAAATGAGCCACAAAAAAACAAATCGATACAAATTCTCAAACATGCAGAAAAATGCCAGTTTCTTCACTTTCATTATTTTGACTAGAGCCTAATTTCACCACGTGCCTCACTTATTCTTGACTCACTATGCAGCTTTGATGTTGATACAATATCAGTTACAAATACAAACTTTTCAAAAATCCCTGCCGCTTCCACACCAGCCGTCTTATGACTAAAAACAACGAATATGTGTAAAATTAGATCAACTAGCGTTTTTTACGAGAGAGAAAGCCCCTTTTCATGGCGTGTCTTTCTACGTTGGTTTTATGGCTGTACAATTAAAATTAAGAAAGTTTTGGGCTTTTAAAAATATACGTTCTGACCTAATTACATATTATTATCGATACCGAATGTGCAACGGACGGCAGCTCGCGACCGTGAAGGATGGAGGGCCATTACACATCAACGTCTGAGTCAGAGATGACATCTCCAGGTATCCAGGTATCTACTCAATACCTAGTTTTCAGACATCTGATATCAAAATTGTGTTTTAGTTTCACAATCTGTCAAGCTTTTTCGTAGATCTATACAATTCTTTGAATATCTTGATGATAACGATTCCGGATATTCTTACGATTTTGATAGAGCAGATAGAGCATTTGCTTTCTGACCTCATTTTATCTGACTGAATAAAGAGAAGCACATAGCCACAATAATGGAAATTTAGTGCTGAGAGAAAGTAAGACAGACAGACAGAAACAACAGAAGGAAAGTATAGAAGTAGGATCAACTAGTGGTACCCCCCAACCACTCCCTCTCATGATCTTAGTAACTCAAAACGGCCAAAAATGTCAGATAAAACTTTCAGTTTTAGAAGAGGGTTTTACGGCTCTCGCAACTGCATAAGGTCATATGAGCGCAGATACAACTTTGTATTTTCGAGGTCACGATACTCAGACGCCTTTACTTTACGTCTACGAAACTCAAAAGGGAGAAACGAAATTTGGACAACACAAGTAGAGCAAAGGGAATAAATTATGACGTATTTGAAAAGGTATCGAGAGTAAGAAACGCAGGGCCAGTAACTCAGGTAGACTGTGAGGAAATCACCGAACATGTCTAGATATATCCAAACTTTCTGCAGGGATGTTGTATTCCGGTCGATCCGGGTTGTTGGCCCCGACATGCTGGTTCGGAGGCCCGCCTTCCACGTCATTTAAATCGTGTCGAGAGGGGGGGGGGGGGGGGGGGTGAGGGGACGTAGAAAAATATAATATAGAAATATCAACGCAGAATAAGATCCTGGCCACATGGTCCAACATATAGCCTAACTACCCCCTCCCCTAAAAAACAGAACAAAACCAAAACCAAAAAAAACAACAACAAACAAACTAACAAGCAAACAAAAACAAAAAAAACCCTACTCAATACAAAACCAAACAAAAAACACAAAAAAAGAGACGAGAAGTGTACTCTAAAATTGAAGAGGCATAGCCCACCGAATGACGAACGCGGCGAAGTAACTCCCAGCATATCACATCGATCTAGATCTAAATCTATCTCCACAATATCTGAAATTCACAGCTGTCCTCAAGTCTTTTGGGATAATCCAATCCAGTTTTGCTCCCATCACCCAACGATTACTATAATCTTAAATCTACACTCTTACCCCTCCTGACTCTACCCATATAAAATTACTATCGTTATTCCAGTACTCCTAATTAAGTCCAAACCCGGAGTTTGTTTTTCCAGAATATTATCTGTTATATAACTAGATTTTAGATTAGAATGTCTCAATATTTAGAATACCCCTTAAACTAGATTGCATAATATCTCTTATACTAGATTTTAAATTAGAATGTTTCTGTATTAAGAATAGCTCGTATTCTACTTATGATATCTCTTTTTCTAGACGTTAGATTAGAATTCCATTAAGAATCTCTTATACTAGATTTAGATTAAAATTTCTCTTTATTTAGATTATCTTTTATACTAGATTATAGAATATCTTATACATGTCCTAGTAGATTCTAGTCTATAATTTCTACACTTGTAATGATTGACTGTCGCCGAGCACAGAGATAAAATCAAACTAAACGACAAATAGTTTTGAAAGATATTCCCACGTGGAAAAGCGAAACTAAAATGTCTTCAAATCAGCAGGTCATTTATCATCGACAGAAAGGGTAGCCCAAATATGTTGGGTTTCACTTCGCCGCATTCGGCATTATGTAGGTGTTTGTTACTAAGAGGCGAAGACAAGGCACACTATATCAAGCATAGAGACTTAAAGTTGCAACTTATCACCTTATATATAACCTAAATATAAGTCTACACACACACACATATGTACAAAATATACGTAACCAAAGTAAGTTTAACCTTGCTGAAAACATCCTTCTATCGTTGTCTCTCTAGTTTTAACGTTCAACAAACACTCTGAAGATTGAATCAAACACTCATCTCTCTCCCCCTCCCCTTCTCTCTCTCTCTCTCTCTCTCTCTCTCTCTCTCTCTCTCCCTCTCTCTCTCGTTGTATCTCGTAGTTTTACATAAACTTTTCAACACCCTCATAATTAAAACATTCGTTTGTGGTCGTCTCTCGTTGTTTTAAATTTTTTAAAAACCCATTCAAATACTTCCAGGATTAAACCAACAATCGTCTCTCTTAGCTTTTGTTCTTTAGATTTAGTAAAGTTTTACGCACGGAGCTCCAACTGCATAAAGTCATATGAGAGCAAAGGGGTGGATGTCAACAGAGAGTCTAAACGAGGAATCAGGCTTACACTGCTCACCTCTCTAGTCTCAACAGCACAAAGTCTGCTTCGACTATCAAGGCACCCTAAAAATAGCAGTTCACAAGAGAGTGACAAACATACAAAAGAAGTAGAGGAAAAATGACGATAGTAAGGATGAGGAAAAAGAAAGCAACAGTTCTCCCTATGTTGTTCCGGCACAATAGGAGCATGACATTGATGAATCACCCCATTTACAATTCTTCTGTGCATAAGAACATGTTAATACCCCCCCCCCCCTCCCCTTTGGGAAGGCCAAAAGACACTTCAGTCAGTAGCACAGCCCCTTTCTTAGCATTTCATAAACGTTCAAACACTCTTATACTTATGATTAAAACAATCGTCTCTCTTTGTTTTACATAAACGTCAACAAACTCTCATAATCAAAGTAAAAGTATCTCACATCACACATCTCATGTCATGCCACGCCATCACACGTCACGCCATCACACGTCACGCCATCACGCTTCACGCGTCAAGCGTAACACATCACACGTCACGCCATCACATATCACACATAATCACATGGGCTTACAACCGTGTTTGCTGTTAATTGCTTTTTACGTTATTTACATAAGATATCATCAAGATAGTTATATTCATAAGATAGATGATATCATCAAGATAGTTGTGTACATAAGATAGATGATATCATCAAGATAGTTGTCTACATAAGATAGTATATTAAGATATCATCAATGTAGTTATGATAATACAAATAAATCAGCCAGTTATCAAAATAATGTTATGGAGCATGCATTGTTACGAAGTGCAAATAAGGGCAAAAAGTATGATGCATATATTATGTTAATAAAGAGAAGTAAATTATGTAACCTGACCACTTGAACGATCATCTTATTATAATAATATGTGTCGCGACGCGATGGAATCAGACGCTCGTCAATTTTAGGTATATGGGGTTATTGGTATCATCTTGAAGCGCTGCCTGTTCCTTTGCCTTGCTTTTGGTAAAAAAAAAAATTCCTTCTGTGTTGAATAGAATTCGAAATATTTGCAATTGAAAGAGGTCAGGGTCGTCTGGTTTCAGGGGTGAAATTAGCGAAGAATTGCCCGTCAAAGTTTGGTAATTTCCACAGCTTGAGAGTCCTTGGAAACTGAATTTGTGTCTTTAAGCAATGTTTTTCAGTAAAATCCACACAGAAATGTGTTTTAAAATGGATATAAAAGGTGTTGGGCAAAAAAAGAAAATAAATAGAAAATAAATTGGCCAACGGACAGAACAAATGTCAATTTAATTGATTTCCTTATTTAGACGTGCGCTTGATTTCACCACGCTGCCCCACATAATGTAGATTATAAAACTTTTCACCAAGGAGAGAAGATTCTACGTTTTTCGTTTATTCCAAGTCACACAAACTTTTGTCTTTTGTCTCTTTTCATTTAATTAACATGTCGCAACCTCAGAATTACAAAGTCCTATCTGACTTTTTTTGCCTTTTTGAGTTCTTAAGACCTTCAGGTCAGAAAGAAACTGTTCTGTCTGCTCTATCAAAGTCGTAAGAATATTCCGAGTCGTTATCAACATATTATTCAAAGAACTGCGTTCAACAAAGCCTGACATATTATTATTATTATTATTGTGAAACTAAAAAATTTGACGTCAAATTTCTCAAAACTAGTTTCGGAGCAGATAAAGCTTGGTAATCCTGAGGTAGCGATGCTATTCATAAATGGGAACAATAAGAAAAGAAAAAGTGAGTGATTAACAAAGTTAAAAATAAGAGATCAACCCCCCCCCAAAAAAAAAACAACACAAAAAAACAACAACAACAAACAAACAAACAAAAAACAGCTTCCAAAAACTTAACAAAAGGTTATTAGAAATTATAAAATGTAAAAAAAAGAATAAATAAATAGAAGAAAGAAACAAGAAAATTACTTTACTTTACTCTCACAATGTCACATCCCAAAGTGTCGAGGGGAGCTGTGATCGTGGGACGTGGGTCAGGTGAGGATCGTCACATTGTGTTAGCCCTTGGAGGATCTCTTTGACTCCATCGGCCCAACCATGAAGCCATCGGACAATGATGGAGGCTTTCCGGGGCTGCCTGCTGTGACAGCATTCTCATAACGTGTCCAAACCATTATTTTCATTATTTGTCTCTAAAAAGAACAACCCCAAAACAAACAACAACAATAAAACCAAACATAGCTATAACCCTGGGCAGGCAGTCAACAAAATCAAAGAAAATCCTTGACAGGCACACATGTGCAGCATTAAAAAAAGACCGTTGGACAAGATGATGTTGTTGAAAATAAACCCTTAATGTTTCTGTAAGAAGTGGAGAAATGGTCCTTGATGTTTAATTAAAAAGAGTGGAGAAATGGTCCTTGATGTTTCAGTAAAGAGTGTACAAATGATCCTAGGCGTTTCAGTAAAGAGTGGAGAAATGATTCTTGGTGTTTCAGTAGCAGGTAGTCCTTCTTTGTCGAAGACGACGATGAAATTCTGCAGCTAATCTGTGAACACACTTGTCGCAGTGCAACCAGAGTGAACCTGTGCGTGACTTTGTTTAAAGTGGAGCTGTCGTTGCACGGTGGCAGTCTCACTCTCTCGGCCCAGGAAGCCTTTACCTAGAGCGGAGAAATGATCCTTGTCCTTTATGTTTCAGTAGAGAGTGGAAAAATGATCCTCATCCTTTATGTTTCAGTAGAGAGTAGAGAAATGATCCTTATCCTTTATGTTTCAGTATTGAGTGGAGAAATGATCCTTATCCTTTATGTTTCAGTAGAGAGTGGAAAAATGATCCTTATCCTTTATGTTTCAGTAGAGAGTAGAGAAATGATCCTTATCCTTTATGTTTCAGTATTGAGTAGAGAAATGATCCTTATCCTTTATGTTTCAGTATTGAGTGGAAAAATGATCCTTATCCTTTATGTTTCAGTAGAGAGAGGAGATATAATCCTTGATGTTTCAGTAGAGAGTGGAGAAAAGATCCTTGGCGTTTCAGTAGAGACTGAAAATGATCCTTGGCGTTTCAGTAGAGAGTGGACACATTTTAATGACCCTTCATGTTTCAGTAGAGAGTGGACACATTTTAATGACCCTTCATGTTTCAGTAGAGAGTGGACACATTTTAATGACCCTTCATGTTTCAGT